>NW_027183841.1:0-53385 GCF_041296385.1 Aphelocoma coerulescens | reverse complement strand
AACAGCAAGAAAATGATTGCGCCTCGAGCTGAGGAAAATCCGTGCACAGCACGCTGTGGATGCGTGCAGTATACACTCTGGAGAGCGGGACAGCTGAAAGCCGTCGCTGGGCTTCAGTTCTGCCCGGACCACAGAAGGCGAAGAACGGAGCAGCTGGGCAGCGGGCTAATGTACTCCGTGCAGCGAGTTCCAAAGTCCAGCCGAGAGCTGCTTCACGAGCAGATTCAGCCGAGAATGCTGTGGCTGCTTCAGAAAGTTAGGCGCAGCCCTTGCACTCCAGCACACAACCTGGCCAGAAGCAGTTTCTCACACCTCCAGTGTTGCAGAGTCCATGCAGCTTGAGCACACCCAGGAGGGCGCGTCCAGAAAGAAGGCGTTCCTCAAGTGCCCCTTCTCTACGCAGCCTCGAAACTGAGCACAACACGGTGCGGCTCGGGAGCTTCTTTCTCCGAGAAGACGTGCCGTCACATTATGCGCTCTGGCAGCTCCGTTGCCCACTCGCAGCGGCCGCTCCCAAAGGAAAAGGCTCCAGGAGTAAAAGCCACTGCCGGGCTGAACCTTCCCCTTGCCTCACGTCAAGCAGCAGAAACTGTCCGCTGCACTCCGTACTTCCCTTCTCCGCCGCATACTACCACTGTGATCTCTGCATCTCGAGGCATAAACCGAGCACAGTTGTTTCCAGGGAAAGCTGGAAGAGCAATGGGTAACAGCACGAGTAGCTGCAAGTTGAGCTTTCTGTTTCCGACTGCTAACGCGAATCCGCCAACAAAGCGAGTGGCAGGCACGCTTCCTCTTGCAGCCTGTGCCATTCGCACAGCAGCTCGGTGCTCTGCGCCTTCCTTCTGATGCCCTTCGTACCACGGCGCGCTTTCGTTCTGCTGGAGAAGACGAGCAGTCGTCTGCTTCTCGCCCAGAGAGCACGGTGCCGGCAGCGAAAGCCTCCAGGCTGCTGCTGCTTCTGCCGAAACACGCCGGGGCTGCATGCACTTTCTCTCTCAGCGCCAGCTAGCACCACATTCTGTCTGCGTTGTAGCCTGAATCTTAAGGGAAAGATTCTCGGCTGCGTCTCGCACACAAAACAGCTTTAGGTCAGCAAGCTTACCCAGAGCTTGTCCGCGGCGCGTGAGAACCTGTATTTGCATCAGCTTTCCAGTGGCAGCCCTCTTTCCCTTACAGCCTGCACAGCGCCGTCAGATCGTGGTGCTCTCTGCCCCTTCCTTCTCAGTTCCAAGTACCACCGCGCACCGTCCAGCCTTGCAGGGAGCAAAGACGCGGACAGAGGTCTCGCACAGAAGAACGTGCCAGGAAGAAGCCATGCTCTTTCTCTCTCCTCGTCGTCGCCCAGACTGGGGTGCTGTGTCGAAAGTCTTGGCCAGCGAAAGGCTCATCCAGCAAGGGCTTGTCTCCTGACGCATTTCGTGGCGCTGGAGCTACACAGACCGTTTGGATAACTGTAAAACAGCAAGAAAATGATTGCGCCTCGAGCTGAGGAAAATCCGTGCACAGCACGCTGTGGATGCGTGCAGTATACACTCTGGAGAGCGGGACAGCTGAAAGCCGTCGCTGGGCTTCAGTTCTGCCCGGACCACAGAAGGCGAAGAACGGAGCAGCTGGGCAGCGGGCTAATGTACTCCGTGCAGCGAGTTCCAAAGTCCAGCCGAGAGCTGCTTCACGAGCAGATTCAGCCGAGAATGCTGTGGCTGCTTCAGAAAGTTAGGCGCAGCCCTTGCACTCCAGCACACAACCTGGCCAGAAGCAGTTTCTCACACCTCCAGTGTTGCAGAGTCCATGCAGCTTGAGCACACCCAGGAGGGCGCGTCCAGAAAGAAGGCGTTCCTCAAGTGCCCCTTCTCTACGCAGCCTCGAAACTGAGCACAACACGGTGCGGCTCGGGAGCTTCTTTCTCCGAGAAGACGTGCCGTCACATTATGCGCTCTGGCAGCTCCGTTGCCCACTCGCAGCGGCCGCTCCCAAAGGAAAAGGCTCCAGGAGTAAAAGCCACTGCCGGGCTGAACCTTCCCCTTGCCTCACGTCAAGCAGCAGAAACTGTCCGCTGCACTCCGTACTTCCCTTCTCCGCCGCATACTACCACTGTGATCTCTGCATCTCGAGGCATAAACCGAGCACAGTTGTTTCCAGGGAAAGCTGGAAGAGCAATGGGTAACAGCACGAGTAGCTGCAAGTTGAGCTTTCTGTTTCCGACTGCTAACGCGAATCCGCCAACAAAGCGAGTGGCAGGCACGCTTCCTCTTGCAGCCTGTGCCATTCGCACAGCAGCTCGGTGCTCTGCGCCTTCCTTCTGATGCCCTTCGTACCACGGCGCGCTTTCGTTCTGCTGGAGAAGACGAGCAGTCGTCTGCTTCTCGCCCAGAGAGCACGGTGCCGGCAGCGAAAGCCTCCAGGCTGCTGCTGCTTCTGCCGAAACACGCCGGGGCTGCATGCACTTTCTCTCTCTCAGCGCCAGCTAGCACCACATTCTGTCTGCGTTGTAGCCTGAATCTTAAGGGAAAGATTCTCGGCTGCGTCTCGCACACAAAACAGCTTTAGGTCAGCAAGCTTACCCAGAGCTTGTCCGCGGCGCGTGAGAACCTGTATTTGCATCAGCTTTCCAGTGGCAGCCCTCTTTCCCTTACAGCCTGCACAGCGCCGTCAGATCGTGGTGCTCTCTGCCCCTTCCTTCTCAGTTCCAAGTACCACCGCGCACCGTCCAGCCTTGCAGGGAGCAAAGACGCGGACAGAGGTCTCGCACAGAAGAACGTGCCAGGAAGAAGCCATGCTCTTTCTCTCTCCTCGTCGTCGCCCAGACTGGGGTGCTGTGTCGAAAGTCTTGGCCAGCGAAAGGCTCATCCAGCAAGGGCTTGTCTCCTGACGCATTTCGTGGCGCTGGAGCTACACAGACCGTTTGGATAACTGTAAAACAGCAAGAAAATGATTGCGCCTCGAGCTGAGGAAAATCCGTGCACAGCACGCTGTGGATGCGTGCAGTATACACTCTGGAGAGCGGGACAGCTGAAAGCCGTCGCTGGGCTTCAGTTCTGCCCGGACCACAGAAGGCGAAGAACGGAGCAGCTGGGCAGCGGGCTAATGTACTCCGTGCAGCGAGTTCCAAAGTCCAGCCGAGAGCTGCTTCACGAGCAGATTCAGCCGAGAATGCTGTGGCTGCTTCAGAAAGTTAGGCGCAGCCCTTGCACTCCAGCACACAACCTGGCCAGAAGCAGTTTCTCACACCTCCAGTGTTGCAGAGTCCATGCAGCTTGAGCACACCCAGGAGGGCGCGTCCAGAAAGAAGGCGTTCCTCAAGTGCCCCTTCTCTACGCAGCCTCGAAACTGAGCACAACACGGTGCGGCTCGGGAGCTTCTTTCTCCGAGAAGACGTGCCGTCACATTATGCGCTCTGGCAGCTCCGTTGCCCACTCGCAGCGGCCGCTCCCAAAGGAAAAGGCTCCAGGAGTAAAAGCCACTGCCGGGCTGAACCTTCCCCTTGCCTCACGTCAAGCAGCAGAAACTGTCCGCTGCACTCCGTACTTCCCTTCTCCGCCGCATACTACCACTGTGATCTCTGCATCTCGAGGCATAAACCGAGCACAGTTGTTTCCAGGGAAAGCTGGAAGAGCAATGGGTAACAGCACGAGTAGCTGCAAGTTGAGCTTTCTGTTTCCGACTGCTAACGCGAATCCGCCAACAAAGCGAGTGGCAGGCACGCTTCCTCTTGCAGCCTGTGCCATTCGCACAGCAGCTCGGTGCTCTGCGCCTTCCTTCTGATGCCCTTCGTACCACGGCGCGCTTTCGTTCTGCTGGAGAAGACGAGCAGTCGTCTGCTTCTCGCCCAGAGAGCACGGTGCCGGCAGCGAAAGCCTCCAGGCTGCTGCTGCTTCTGCCGAAACACGCCGGGGCTGCATGCACTTTCTCTCTCAGCGCCAGCTAGCACCACATTCTGTCTGCGTTGTAGCCTGAATCTTAAGGGAAAGATTCTCGGCTGCGTCTCGCACACAAAACAGCTTTAGGTCAGCAAGCTTACCCAGAGCTTGTCCGCGGCGCGTGAGAACCTGTATTTGCATCAGCTTTCCAGTGGCAGCCCTCTTTCCCTTACAGCCTGCACAGCGCCGTCAGATCGTGGTGCTCTCTGCCCCTTCCTTCTCAGTTCCAAGTACCACCGCGCACCGTCCAGCCTTGCAGGGAGCAAAGACGCGGACAGAGGTCTCGCACAGAAGAACGTGCCAGGAAGAAGCCATGCTCTTTCTCTCTCCTCGTCGTCGCCCAGACTGGGGTGCTGTGTCGAAAGTCTTGGCCAGCGAAAGGCTCATCCAGCAAGGGCTTGTCTCCTGACGCATTTCGTGGCGCTGGAGCTACACAGACCGTTTGGATAACTGTAAAACAGCAAGAAAATGATTGCGCCTCGAGCTGAGGAAAATCCGTGCACAGCACGCTGTGGATGCGTGCAGTATACACTCTGGAGAGCGGGACAGCTGAAAGCCGTCGCTGGGCTTCAGTTCTGCCCGGACCACAGAAGGCGAAGAACGGAGCAGCTGGGCAGCGGGCTAATGTACTCCGTGCAGCGAGTTCCAAAGTCCAGCCGAGAGCTGCTTCACGAGCAGATTCAGCCGAGAATGCTGTGGCTGCTTCAGAAAGTTAGGCGCAGCCCTTGCACTCCAGCACACAACCTGGCCAGAAGCAGTTTCTCACACCTCCAGTGTTGCAGAGTCCATGCAGCTTGAGCACACCCAGGAGGGCGCGTCCAGAAAGAAGGCGTTCCTCAAGTGCCCCTTCTCTACGCAGCCTCGAAACTGAGCACAACACGGTGCGGCTCGGGAGCTTCTTTCTCCGAGAAGACGTGCCGTCACATTATGCGCTCTGGCAGCTCCGTTGCCCACTCGCAGCGGCCGCTCCCAAAGGAAAAGGCTCCAGGAGTAAAAGCCACTGCCGGGCTGAACCTTCCCCTTGCCTCACGTCAAGCAGCAGAAACTGTCCGCTGCACTCCGTACTTCCCTTCTCCGCCGCATACTACCACTGTGATCTCTGCATCTCGAGGCATAAACCGAGCACAGTTGTTTCCAGGGAAAGCTGGAAGAGCAATGGGTAACAGCACGAGTAGCTGCAAGTTGAGCTTTCTGTTTCCGACTGCTAACGCGAATCCGCCAACAAAGCGAGTGGCAGGCACGCTTCCTCTTGCAGCCTGTGCCATTCGCACAGCAGCTCGGTGCTCTGCGCCTTCCTTCTGATGCCCTTCGTACCACGGCGCGCTTTCGTTCTGCTGGAGAAGACGAGCAGTCGTCTGCTTCTCGCCCAGAGAGCACGGTGCCGGCAGCGAAAGCCTCCAGGCTGCTGCTGCTTCTGCCGAAACACGCCGGGGCCGCATGCACTTTCTCTCTCAGCGCCAGCTAGCACCACATTCTGTCTGCGTTGTAGCCTGAATCTTAAGGGAAAGATTCTCGGCTGCGTCTCGCACACAAAACAGCTTTAGGTCAGCAAGCTTACCCAGAGCTTGTCCGCGGCGCGTGAGAACCTGTATTTGCATCAGCTTTCCAGTGGCAGCCCTCTTTCCCTTACAGCCTGCACAGCGCCGTCAGATCGTGGTGCTCTCTGCCCCTTCCTTCTCAGTTCCAAGTACCACCGCGCACCGTCCAGCCTTGCAGGGAGCAAAGACGCGGACAGAGGTCTCGCACAGAAGAACGTGCCAGGAAGAAGCCATGCTCTTTCTCTCTCCTCGTCGTCGCCCAGATTGGGGTGCTGTGTCGAAAGTCTTGGCCAGCGAAAGGCTCATCCAGCAAGGGCTTGTCTCCTGACGCATTTCGTGGCGCTGGAGCTACACAGACCGTTTGGATAACTGTAAAACAGCAAGAAAATGATTGCGCCTCGAGCTGAGGAAAATCCGTGCACAGCACGCTGTGGATGCGTGCAGTATACACTCTGGAGAGCGGGACAGCTGAAAGCCGTCGCTGGGCTTCAGTTCTGCCCGGACCACAGAAGGCGAAGAACGGAGCAGCTGGGCAGCGGGCTAATGTACTCCGTGCAGCGAGTTCCAAAGTCCAGCCGAGAGCTGCTTCACGAGCAGATTCAGCCGAGAATGCTGTGGCTGCTTCAGAAAGTTAGGCGCAGCCCTTGCACTCCAGCACACAACCTGGCCAGAAGCAGTTTCTCACACCTCCAGTGTTGCAGAGTCCATGCAGCTTGAGCACACCCAGGAGGGCGCGTCCAGAAAGAAGGCGTTCCTCAAGTGCCCCTTCTCTACGCAGCCTCGAAACTGAGCACAACACGGTGCGGCTCGGGAGCTTCTTTCTCCGAGAAGACGTGCCGTCACATTATGCGCTCTGGCAGCTCCGTTGCCCACTCGCAGCGGCCGCTCCCAAAGGAAAAGGCTCCAGGAGTAAAAGCCACTGCCGGGCTGAACCTTCCCCTTGCCTCACGTCAAGCAGCAGAAACTGTCCGCTGCACTCCGTACTTCCCTTCTCCGCCGCATACTACCACTGTGATCTCTGCATCTCGAGGCATAAACCGAGCACAGTTGTTTCCAGGGAAAGCTGGAAGAGCAATGGGTAACAGCACGAGTAGCTGCAAGTTGAGCTTTCTGTTTCCGACTGCTAACGCGAATCCGCCAACAAAGCGAGTGGCAGGCACGCTTCCTCTTGCAGCCTGTGCCATTCGCACAGCAGCTCGGTGCTCTGCGCCTTCCTTCTGATGCCCTTCGTACCACGGCGCGCTTTCGTTCTGCTGGAGAAGACGAGCAGTCGTCTGCTTCTCGCCCAGAGAGCACGGTGCCGGCAGCGAAAGCCTCCAGGCTGCTGCTGCTTCTGCCGAAACACGCCGGGGCTGCATGCACTTTCTCTCTCAGCGCCAGCTAGCACCACATTCTGTCTGCGTTGTAGCCTGAATCTTAAGGGAAAGATTCTCGGCTGCGTCTCGCACACAAAACAGCTTTAGGTCAGCAAGCTTACCCAGAGCTTGTCCGCGGCGCGTGAGAACCTGTATTTGCATCAGCTTTCCAGTGGCAGCCCTCTTTCCCTTACAGCCTGCACAGCGCCGTCAGATCGTGGTGCTCTCTGCCCCTTCCTTCTCAGTTCCAAGTACCACCGCGCACCGTCCAGCCTTGCAGGGAGCAAAGACGCGGACAGAGGTCTCGCACAGAAGAACGTGCCAGGAAGAAGCCATGCTCTTTCTCTCTCCTCGTCGTCGCCCAGACTGGGGTGCTGTGTCGAAAGTCTTGGCCAGCGAAAGGCTCATCCAGCAAGGGCTTGTCTCCTGACGCATTTCGTGGCGCTGGAGCTACACAGACCGTTTGGATAACTGTAAAACAGCAAGAAAATGATTGCGCCTCGAGCTGAGGAAAATCCGTGCACAGCACGCTGTGGATGCGTGCAGTATACACTCTGGAGAGCGGGACAGCTGAAAGCCGTCGCTGGGCTTCAGTTCTGCCCGGACCACAG
Organism: Aphelocoma coerulescens; assembly: GCF_041296385.1. Classification (NCBI taxonomy): domain Eukaryota; kingdom Metazoa; phylum Chordata; class Aves; order Passeriformes; family Corvidae; genus Aphelocoma; species Aphelocoma coerulescens. The sequence continues at coordinate 45,964 of NW_027183841.1, read as the reverse complement.
AAGGCGAAGAACGGAGCAGCTGGGCAGCGGGCTAATGTACTCCGTGCAGCGAGTTCCAAAGTCCAGCCGAGAGCTGCTTCACGAGCAGATTCAGCCGAGAATGCTGTGGCTGCTTCAGAAAGTTAGGCGCAGCCCTTGCACTCCAGCACACAACCTGGCCAGAAGCAGTTTCTCACACCTCCAGTGTTGCAGAGTCCATGCAGCTTGAGCACACCCAGGAGGGCGCGTCCAGAAAGAAGGCGTTCCTCAAGTGCCCCTTCTCTACGCAGCCTCGAAACTGAGCACAACACGGTGCGGCTCGGGAGCTTCTTTCTCCGAGAAGACGTGCCGTCACATTATGCGCTCTGGCAGCTCCGTTGCCCACTCGCAGCGGCCGCTCCCAAAGGAAAAGGCTCCAGGAGTAAAAGCCACTGCCGGGCTGAACCTTCCCCTTGCCTCACGTCAAGCAGCAGAAACTGTCCGCTGCACTCCGTACTTCCCTTCTCCGCCGCATACTACCACTGTGATCTCTGCATCTCGAGGCATAAACCGAGCACAGTTGTTTCCAGGGAAAGCTGGAAGAGCAATGGGTAACAGCACGAGTAGCTGCAAGTTGAGCTTTCTGTTTCCGACTGCTAACGCGAATCCGCCAACAAAGCGAGTGGCAGGCACGCTTCCTCTTGCAGCCTGTGCCATTCGCACAGCAGCTCGGTGCTCTGCGCCTTCCTTCTGATGCCCTTCGTACCACGGCGCGCTTTCGTTCTGCTGGAGAAGACGAGCAGTCGTCTGCTTCTCGCCCAGAGAGCACGGTGCCGGCAGCGAAAGCCTCCAGGCTGCTGCTGCTTCTGCCGAAACACGCCGGGGCCGCATGCACTTTCTCTCTCAGCGCCAGCTAGCACCACATTCTGTCTGCGTTGTAGCCTGAATCTTAAGGGAAAGATTCTCGGCTGCGTCTCGCACACAAAACAGCTTTAGGTCAGCAAGCTTACCCAGAGCTTGTCCGCGGCGCGTGAGAACCTGTATTTGCATCAGCTTTCCAGTGGCAGCCCTCTTTCCCTTACAGCCTGCACAGCGCCGTCAGATCGTGGTGCTCTCTGCCCCTTCCTTCTCAGTTCCAAGTACCACCGCGCACCGTCCAGCCTTGCAGGGAGCAAAGACGCGGACAGAGGTCTCGCACAGAAGAACGTGCCAGGAAGAAGCCATGCTCTTTCTCTCTCCTCGTCGTCGCCCAGACTGGGGTGCTGTGTCGAAAGTCTTGGCCAGCGAAAGGCTCATCCAGCAAGGGCTTGTCTCCTGACGCATTTCGTGGCGCTGGAGCTACACAGACCGTTTGGATAACTGTAAAACAGCAAGAAAATGATTGCGCCTCGAGCTGAGGAAAATCCGTGCACAGCACGCTGTGGATGCGTGCAGTATACACTCTGGAGAGCGGGACAGCTGAAAGCCGTCGCTGGGCTTCAGTTCTGCCCGGACCACAGAAGGCGAAGAACGGAGCAGCTGGGCAGCGGGCTAATGTACTCCGTGCAGCGAGTTCCAAAGTCCAGCCGAGAGCTGCTTCACGAGCAGATTCAGCCGAGAATGCTGTGGCTGCTTCAGAAAGTTAGGCGCAGCCCTTGCACTCCAGCACACAACCTGGCCAGAAGCAGTTTCTCACACCTCCAGTGTTGCAGAGTCCATGCAGCTTGAGCACACCCAGGAGGGCGCGTCCAGAAAGAAGGCGTTCCTCAAGTGCCCCTTCTCTACGCAGCCTCGAAACTGAGCACAACACGGTGCGGCTCGGGAGCTTCTTTCTCCGAGAAGACGTGCCGTCACATTATGCGCTCTGGCAGCTCCGTTGCCCACTCGCAGCGGCCGCTCCCAAAGGAAAAGGCTCCAGGAGTAAAAGCCACTGCCGGGCTGAACCTTCCCCTTGCCTCACGTCAAGCAGCAGAAACTGTCCGCTGCACTCCGTACTTCCCTTCTCCGCCGCATACTACCACTGTGATCTCTGCATCTCGAGGCATAAACCGAGCACAGTTGTTTCCAGGGAAAGCTGGAAGAGCAATGGGTAACAGCACGAGTAGCTGCAAGTTGAGCTTTCTGTTTCCGACTGCTAACGCGAATCCGCCAACAAAGCGAGTGGCAGGCACGCTTCCTCTTGCAGCCTGTGCCATTCGCACAGCAGCTCGGTGCTCTGCGCCTTCCTTCTGATGCCCTTCGTACCACGGCGCGCTTTCGTTCTGCTGGAGAAGACGAGCAGTCGTCTGCTTCTCGCCCAGAGAGCACGGTGCCGGCAGCGAAAGCCTCCAGGCTGCTGCTGCTTCTGCCGAAACACGCCGGGGCTGCATGCACTTTCTCTCTCAGCGCCAGCTAGCACCACATTCTGTCTGCGTTGTAGCCTGAATCTTAAGGGAAAGATTCTCGGCTGCGTCTCGCACACAAAACAGCTTTAGGTCAGCAAGCTTACCCAGAGCTTGTCCGCGGCGCGTGAGAACCTGTATTTGCATCAGCTTTCCAGTGGCAGCCCTCTTTCCCTTACAGCCTGCACAGCGCCGTCAGATCGTGGTGCTCTCTGCCCCTTCCTTCTCAGTTCCAAGTACCACCGCGCACCGTCCAGCCTTGCAGGGAGCAAAGACGCGGACAGAGGTCTCGCACAGAAGAACGTGCCAGGAAGAAGCCATGCTCTTTCTCTCTCCTCGTCGTCGCCCAGACTGGGGTGCTGTGTCGAAAGTCTTGGCCAGCGAAAGGCTCATCCAGCAAGGGCTTGTCTCCTGACGCATTTCGTGGCGCTGGAGCTACACAGACCGTTTGGATAACTGTAAAACAGCAAGAAAATGATTGCGCCTCGAGCTGAGGAAAATCCGTGCACAGCACGCTGTGGATGCGTGCAGTATACACTCTGGAGAGCGGGACAGCTGAAAGCCGTCGCTGGGCTTCAGTTCTGCCCGGACCACAGAAGGCGAAGAACGGAGCAGCTGGGCAGCGGGCTAATGTACTCCGTGCAGCGAGTTCCAAAGTCCAGCCGAGAGCTGCTTCACGAGCAGATTCAGCCGAGAATGCTGTGGCTGCTTCAGAAAGTTAGGCGCAGCCCTTGCACTCCAGCACACAACCTGGCCAGAAGCAGTTTCTCACACCTCCAGTGTTGCAGAGTCCATGCAGCTTGAGCACACCCAGGAGGGCGCGTCCAGAAAGAAGGCGTTCCTCAAGTGCCCCTTCTCTACGCAGCCTCGAAACTGAGCACAACACGGTGCGGCTCGGGAGCTTCTTTCTCCGAGAAGACGTGCCGTCACATTATGCGCTCTGGCAGCTCCGTTGCCCACTCGCAGCGGCCGCTCCCAAAGGAAAAGGCTCCAGGAGTAAAAGCCACTGCCGGGCTGAACCTTCCCCTTGCCTCACGTCAAGCAGCAGAAACTGTCCGCTGCACTCCGTACTTCCCTTCTCCGCCGCATACTACCACTGTGATCTCTGCATCTCGAGGCATAAACCGAGCACAGTTGTTTCCAGGGAAAGCTGGAAGAGCAATGGGTAACAGCACGAGTAGCTGCAAGTTGAGCTTTCTGTTTCCGACTGCTAACGCGAATCCGCCAACAAAGCGAGTGGCAGGCACGCTTCCTCTTGCAGCCTGTGCCATTCGCACAGCAGCTCGGTGCTCTGCGCCTTCCTTCTGATGCCCTTCGTACCACGGCGCGCTTTCGTTCTGCTGGAGAAGACGAGCAGTCGTCTGCTTCTCGCCCAGAGAGCACGGTGCCGGCAGCGAAAGCCTCCAGGCTGCTGCTGCTTCTGCCGAAACACGCCGGGGCCGCATGCACTTTCTCTCTCAGCGCCAGCTAGCACCACATTCTGTCTGCGTTGTAGCCTGAATCTTAAGGGAAAGATTCTCGGCTGCGTCTCGCACACAAAACAGCTTTAGGTCAGCAAGCTTACCCAGAGCTTGTCCGCGGCGCGTGAGAACCTGTATTTGCATCAGCTTTCCAGTGGCAGCCCTCTTTCCCTTACAGCCTGCACAGCGCCGTCAGATCGTGGTGCTCTCTGCCCCTTCCTTCTCAGTTCCAAGTACCACCGCGCACCGTCCAGCCTTGCAGGGAGCAAAGACGCGGACAGAGGTCTCGCACAGAAGAACGTGCCAGGAAGAAGCCATGCTCTTTCTCTCTCCTCGTCGTCGCCCAGACTGGGGTGCTGTGTCGAAAGTCTTGGCCAGCGAAAGGCTCATCCAGCAAGGGCTTGTCTCCTGACGCATTTCGTGGCGCTGGAGCTACACAGACCGTTTGGATAACTGTAAAACAGCAAGAAAATGATTGCGCCTCGAGCTGAGGAAAATCCGTGCACAGCACGCTGTGGATGCGTGCAGTATACACTCTGGAGAGCGGGACAGCTGAAAGCCGTCGCTGGGCTTCAGTTCTGCCCGGACCACAGAAGGCGAAGAACGGAGCAGCTGGGCAGCGGGCTAATGTACTCCGTGCAGCGAGTTCCAAAGTCCAGCCGAGAGCTGCTTCACGAGCAGATTCAGCCGAGAATGCTGTGGCTGCTTCAGAAAGTTAGGCGCAGCCCTTGCACTCCAGCACACAACCTGGCCAGAAGCAGTTTCTCACACCTCCAGTGTTGCAGAGTCCATGCAGCTTGAGCACACCCAGGAGGGCGCGTCCAGAAAGAAGGCGTTCCTCAAGTGCCCCTTCTCTACGCAGCCTCGAAACTGAGCACAACACGGTGCGGCTCGGGAGCTTCTTTCTCCGAGAAGACGTGCCGTCACATTATGCGCTCTGGCAGCTCCGTTGCCCACTCGCAGCGGCCGCTCCCAAAGGAAAAGGCTCCAGGAGTAAAAGCCACTGCCGGGCTGAACCTTCCCCTTGCCTCACGTCAAGCAGCAGAAACTGTCCGCTGCACTCCGTACTTCCCTTCTCCGCCGCATACTACCACTGTGATCTCTGCATCTCGAGGCATAAACCGAGCACAGTTGTTTCCAGGGAAAGCTGGAAGAGCAATGGGTAACAGCACGAGTAGCTGCAAGTTGAGCTTTCTGTTTCCGACTGCTAACGCGAATCCGCCAACAAAGCGAGTGGCAGGCACGCTTCCTCTTGCAGCCTGTGCCATTCGCACAGCAGCTCGGTGCTCTGCGCCTTCCTTCTGATGCCCTTCGTACCACGGCGCGCTTTCGTTCTGCTGGAGAAGACGAGCAGTCGTCTGCTTCTCGCCCAGAGAGCACGGTGCCGGCAGCGAAAGCCTCCAGGCTGCTGCTGCTTCTGCCGAAACACGCCGGGGCTGCATGCACTTTCTCTCTCAGCGCCAGCTAGCACCACATTCTGTCTGCGTTGTAGCCTGAATCTTAAGGGAAAGATTCTCGGCTGCGTCTCGCACACAAAACAGCTTTAGGTCAGCAAGCTTACCCAGAGCTTGTCCGCGGCGCGTGAGAACCTGTATTTGCATCAGCTTTCCAGTGGCAGCCCTCTTTCCCTTACAGCCTGCACAGCGCCGTCAGATCGTGGTGCTCTCTGCCCCTTCCTTCTCAGTTCCAAGTACCACCGCGCACCGTCCAGCCTTGCAGGGAGCAAAGACGCGGACAGAGGTCTCGCACAGAAGAACGTGCCAGGAAGAAGCCATGCTCTTTCTCTCTCCTCGTCGTCGCCCAGACTGGGGTGCTGTGTCGAAAGTCTTGGCCAGCGAAAGGCTCATCCAGCAAGGGCTTGTCTCCTGACGCATTTCGTGGCGCTGGAGCTACACAGACCGTTTGGATAACTGTAAAACAGCAAGAAAATGATTGCGCCTCGAGCTGAGGAAAATCCGTGCACAGCACGCTGTGGATGCGTGCAGTATACACTCTGGAGAGCGGGACAGCTGAAAGCCGTCGCTGGGCTTCAGTTCTGCCCGGACCACAGAAGGCGAAGAACGGAGCAGCTGGGCAGCGGGCTAATGTACTCCGTGCAGCGAGTTCCAAAGTCCAGCCGAGAGCTGCTTCACGAGCAGATTCAGCCGAGAATGCTGTGGCTGCTTCAGAAAGTTAGGCGCAGCCCTTGCACTCCAGCACACAACCTGGCCAGAAGCAGTTTCTCACACCTCCAGTGTTGCAGAGTCCATGCAGCTTGAGCACACCCAGGAGGGCGCGTCCAGAAAGAAGGCGTTCCTCAAGTGCCCCTTCTCTACGCAGCCTCGAAACTGAGCACAACACGGTGCGGCTCGGGAGCTTCTTTCTCCGAGAAGACGTGCCGTCACATTATGCGCTCTGGCAGCTCCGTTGCCCACTCGCAGCGGCCGCTCCCAAAGGAAAAGGCTCCAGGAGTAAAAGCCACTGCCGGGCTGAACCTTCCCCTTGCCTCACGTCAAGCAGCAGAAACTGTCCGCTGCACTCCGTACTTCCCTTCTCCGCCGCATACTACCACTGTGATCTCTGCATCTCGAGGCATAAACCGAGCACAGTTGTTTCCAGGGAAAGCTGGAAGAGCAATGGGTAACAGCACGAGTAGCTGCAAGTTGAGCTTTCTGTTTCCGACTGCTAACGCGAATCCGCCAACAAAGCGAGTGGCAGGCACGCTTCCTCTTGCAGCCTGTGCCATTCGCACAGCAGCTCGGTGCTCTGCGCCTTCCTTCTGATGCCCTTCGTACCACGGCGCGCTTTCGTTCTGCTGGAGAAGACGAGCAGTCGTCTGCTTCTCGCCCAGAGAGCACGGTGCCGGCAGCGAAAGCCTCCAGGCTGCTGCTGCTTCTGCCGAAACACGCCGGGGCCGCATGCACTTTCTCTCTCAGCGCCAGCTAGCACCACATTCTGTCTGCGTTGTAGCCTGAATCTTAAGGGAAAGATTCTCGGCTGCGTCTCGCACACAAAACAGCTTTAGGTCAGCAAGCTTACCCAGAGCTTGTCCGCGGCGCGTGAGAACCTGTATTTGCATCAGCTTTCCAGTGGCAGCCCTCTTTCCCTTACAGCCTGCACAGCGCCGTCAGATCGTGGTGCTCTCTGCCCCTTCCTTCTCAGTTCCAAGTACCACCGCGCACCGTCCAGCCTTGCAGGGAGCAAAGACGCGGACAGAGGTCTCGCACAGAAGAACGTGCCAGGAAGAAGCCATGCTCTTTCTCTCTCCTCGTCGTCGCCCAGACTGGGGTGCTGTGTCGAAAGTCTTGGCCAGCGAAAGGCTCATCCAGCAAGGGCTTGTCTCCTGACGCATTTCGTGGCGCTGGAGCTACACAGACCGTTTGGATAACTGTAAAACAGCAAGAAAATGATTGCGCCTCGAGCTGAGGAAAATCCGTGCACAGCACGCTGTGGATGCGTGCAGTATACACTCTGGAGAGCGGGACAGCTGAAAGCCGTCGCTGGGCTTCAGTTCTGCCCGGACCACAGAAGGCGAAGAACGGAGCAGCTGGGCAGCGGGCTAATGTACTCCGTGCAGCGAGTTCCAAAGTCCAGCCGAGAGCTGCTTCACGAGCAGATTCAGCCGAGAATGCTGTGGCTGCTTCAGAAAGTTAGGCGCAGCCCTTGCACTCCAGCACACAACCTGGCCAGAAGCAGTTTCTCACACCTCCAGTGTTGCAGAGTCCATGCAGCTTGAGCACACCCAGGAGGGCGCGTCCAGAAAGAAGGCGTTCCTCAAGTGCCCCTTCTCTACGCAGCCTCGAAACTGAGCACAACACGGTGCGGCTCGGGAGCTTCTTTCTCCGAGAAGACGTGCCGTCACATTATGCGCTCTGGCAGCTCCGTTGCCCACTCGCAGCGGCCGCTCCCAAAGGAAAAGGCTCCAGGAGTAAAAGCCACTGCCGGGCTGAACCTTCCCCTTGCCTCACGTCAAGCAGCAGAAACTGTCCGCTGCACTCCGTACTTCCCTTCTCCGCCGCATACTACCACTGTGATCTCTGCATCTCGAGGCATAAACCGAGCACAGTTGTTTCCAGGGAAAGCTGGAAGAGCAATGGGTAACAGCACGAGTAGCTGCAAGTTGAGCTTTCTGTTTCCGACTGCTAACGCGAATCCGCCAACAAAGCGAGTGGCAGGCACGCTTCCTCTTGCAGCCTGTGCCATTCGCACAGCAGCTCGGTGCTCTGCGCCTTCCTTCTGATGCCCTTCGTACCACGGCGCGCTTTCGTTCTGCTGGAGAAGACGAGCAGTCGTCTGCTTCTCGCCCAGAGAGCACGGTGCCGGCAGCGAAAGCCTCCAGGCTGCTGCTGCTTCTGCCGAAACACGCCGGGGCCGCATGCACTTTCTCTCTCAGCGCCAGCTAGCACCACATTCTGTCTGCGTTGTAGCCTGAATCTTAAGGGAAAGATTCTCGGCTGCGTCTCGCACACAAAACAGCTTTAGGTCAGCAAGCTTACCCAGAGCTTGTCCGCGGCGCGTGAGAACCTGTATTTGCATCAGCTTTCCAGTGGCAGCCCTCTTTCCCTTACAGCCTGCACAGCGCCGTCAGATCGTGGTGCTCTCTGCCCCTTCCTTCTCAGTTCCAAGTACCACCGCGCACCGTCCAGCCTTGCAGGGAGCAAAGACGCGGACAGAGGTCTCGCACAGAAGAACGTGCCAGGAAGAAGCCATGCTCTTTCTCTCTCCTCGTCGTCGCCCAGATTGGGGTGCTGTGTCGAAAGTCTTGGCCAGCGAAAGGCTCATCCAGCAAGGGCTTGTCTCCTGACGCATTTCGTGGCGCTGGAGCTACACAGACCGTTTGGATAACTGTAAAACAGCAAGAAAATGATTGCGCCTCGAGCTGAGGAAAATCCGTGCACAGCACGCTGTGGATGCGTGCAGTATACACTCTGGAGAGCGGGACAGCTGAAAGCCGTCGCTGGGCTTCAGTTCTGCCCGGACCACAGAAGGCGAAGAACGGAGCAGCTGGGCAGCGGGCTAATGTACTCCGTGCAGCGAGTTCCAAAGTCCAGCCGAGAGCTGCTTCACGAGCAGATTCAGCCGAGAATGCTGTGGCTGCTTCAGAAAGTTAGGCGCAGCCCTTGCACTCCAGCACACAACCTGGCCAGAAGCAGTTTCTCACACCTCCAGTGTTGCAGAGTCCATGCAGCTTGAGCACACCCAGGAGGGCGCGTCCAGAAAGAAGGCGTTCCTCAAGTGCCCCTTCTCTACGCAGCCTCGAAACTGAGCACAACACGGTGCGGCTCGGGAGCTTCTTTCTCCGAGAAGACGTGCCGTCACATTATGCGCTCTGGCAGCTCCGTTGCCCACTCGCAGCGGCCGCTCCCAAAGGAAAAGGCTCCAGGAGTAAAAGCCACTGCCGGGCTGAACCTTCCCCTTGCCTCACGTCAAGCAGCAGAAACTGTCCGCTGCACTCCGTACTTCCCTTCTCCGCCGCATACTACCACTGTGATCTCTGCATCTCGAGGCATAAACCGAGCACAGTTGTTTCCAGGGAAAGCTGGAAGAGCAATGGGTAACAGCACGAGTAGCTGCAAGTTGAGCTTTCTGTTTCCGACTGCTAACGCGAATCCGCCAACAAAGCGAGTGGCAGGCACGCTTCCTCTTGCAGCCTGTGCCATTCGCACAGCAGCTCGGTGCTCTGCGCCTTCCTTCTGATGCCCTTCGTACCACGGCGCGCTTTCGTTCTGCTGGAGAAGACGAGCAGTCGTCTGCTTCTCGCCCAGAGAGCACGGTGCCGGCAGCGAAAGCCTCCAGGCTGCTGCTGCTTCTGCCGAAACACGCCGGGGCCGCATGCACTTTCTCTCTCAGCGCCAGCTAGCACCACATTCTGTCTGCGTTGTAGCCTGAATCTTAAGGGAAAGATTTTCGGCTGCGTCTCGCACACAAAACAGCTTTAGGTCAGCAAGCTTACCCAGAGCTTGTCCGCGGCGCGTGAGAACCTGTATTTGCATCAGCTTTCCAGTGGCAGCCCTCTTTCCCTTACAGCCTGCACAGCGCCGTCAGATCGTGGTGCTCTCTGCCCCTTCCTTCTCAGTTCCAAGTACCACCGCGCACCGTCCAGCCTTGCAGGGAGCAAAGACGCGGACAGAGGTCTCGCACAGAAGAACGTGCCAGGAAGAAGCCATGCTCTTTCTCTCTCCTCGTCGTCGCCCAGACTGGGGTGCTGTGTCGAAAGTCTTGGCCAGCGAAAGGCTCATCCAGCAAGGGCTTGTCTCCTGACGCATTTCGTGGCGCTGGAGCTACACAGACCGTTTGGATAACTGTAAAACAGCAAGAAAATGATTGCGCCTCGAGCTGAGGAAAATCCGTGCACAGCACGCTGTGGATGCGTGCAGTATACACTCTGGAGAGCGGGACAGCTGAAAGCCGTCGCTGGGCTTCAGTTCTGCCCGGACCACAGAAGGCGAAGAACGGAGCAGCTGGGCAGCGGGCTAATGTACTCCGTGCAGCGAGTTCCAAAGTCCAGCCGAGAGCTGCTTCACGAGCAGATTCAGCCGAGAATGCTGTGGCTGCTTCAGAAAGTTAGGCGCAGCCCTTGCACTCCAGCACACAACCTGGCCAGAAGCAGTTTCTCACACCTCCAGTGTTGCAGAGTCCATGCAGCTTGAGCACACCCAGGAGGGCGCGTCCAGAAAGAAGGCGTTCCTCAAGTGCCCCTTCTCTACGCAGCCTCGAAACTGAGCACAACACGGTGCGGCTCGGGAGCTTCTTTCTCCGAGAAGACGTGCCGTCACATTATGCGCTCTGGCAGCTCCGTTGCCCACTCGCAGCGGCCGCTCCCAAAGGAAAAGGCTCCAGGAGTAAAAGCCACTGCCGGGCTGAACCTTCCCCTTGCCTCACGTCAAGCAGCAGAAACTGTCCGCTGCACTCCGTACTTCCCTTCTCCGCCGCATACTACCACTGTGATCTCTGCATCTCGAGGCATAAACCGAGCACAGTTGTTTCCAGGGAAAGCTGGAAGAGCAATGGGTAACAGCACGAGTAGCTGCAAGTTGAGCTTTCTGTTTCCGACTGCTAACGCGAATCCGCCAACAAAGCGAGTGGCAGGCACGCTTCCTCTTGCAGCCTGTGCCATTCGCACAGCAGCTCGGTGCTCTGCGCCTTCCTTCTGATGCCCTTCGTACCACGGCGCGCTTTCGTTCTGCTGGAGAAGACGAGCAGTCGTCTGCTTCTCGCCCAGAGAGCACGGTGCCGGCAGCGAAAGCCTCCAGGCTGCTGCTGCTTCTGCCGAAACACGCCGGGGCCGCATGCACTTTCTCTCTCAGCGCCAGCTAGCACCACATTCTGTCTGCGTTGTAGCCTGAATCTTAAGGGAAAGATTCTCGGCTGCGTCTCGCACACAAAACAGCTTTAGGTCAGCAAGCTTACCCAGAGCTTGTCCGCGGCGCGTGAGAACCTGTATTTGCATCAGCTTTCCAGTGGCAGCCCTCTTTCCCTTACAGCCTGCACAGCGCCGTCAGATCGTGGTGCTCTCTGCCCCTTCCTTCTCAGTTCCAAGTACCACCGCGCACCGTCCAGCCTTGCAGGGAGCAAAGACGCGGACAGAGGTCTCGCACAGAAGAACGTGCCAGGAAGAAGCCATGCTCTTTCTCTCTCCTCGTCGTCGCCCAGACTGGGGTGCTGTGTCGAAAGTCTTGGCCAGCGAAAGGCTCATCCAGCAAGGGCTTGTCTCCTGACGCATTTCGTGGCGCTGGAGCTACACAGACCGTTTGGATAACTGTAAAACAGCAAGAAAATGATTGCGCCTCGAGCTGAGGAAAATCCGTGCACAGCACGCTGTGGATGCGTGCAGTATACACTCTGGAGAGCGGGACAGCTGAAAGCCGTCGCTGGGCTTCAGTTCTGCCCGGACCACAGAAGGCGAAGAACGGAGCAGCTGGGCAGCGGGCTAATGTACTCCGTGCAGCGAGTTCCAAAGTCCAGCCGAGAGCTGCTTCACGAGCAGATTCAGCCGAGAATGCTGTGGCTGCTTCAGAAAGTTAGGCGCAGCCCTTGCACTCCAGCACACAACCTGGCCAGAAGCAGTTTCTCACACCTCCAGTGTTGCAGAGTCCATGCAGCTTGAGCACACCCAGGAGGGCGCGTCCAGAAAGAAGGCGTTCCTCAAGTGCCCCTTCTCTACGCAGCCTCGAAACTGAGCACAACACGGTGCGGCTCGGGAGCTTCTTTCTCCGAGAAGACGTGCCGTCACATTATGCGCTCTGGCAGCTCCGTTGCCCACTCGCAGCGGCCGCTCCCAAAGGAAAAGGCTCCAGGAGTAAAAGCCACTGCCGGGCTGAACCTTCCCCTTGCCTCACGTCAAGCAGCAGAAACTGTCCGCTGCACTCCGTACTTCCCTTCTCCGCCGCATACTACCACTGTGATCTCTGCATCTCGAGGCATAAACCGAGCACAGTTGTTTCCAGGGAAAGCTGGAAGAGCAATGGGTAACAGCACGAGTAGCTGCAAGTTGAGCTTTCTGTTTCCGACTGCTAACGCGAATCCGCCAACAAAGCGAGTGGCAGGCACGCTTCCTCTTGCAGCCTGTGCCATTCGCACAGCAGCTCGGTGCTCTGCGCCTTCCTTCTGATGCCCTTCGTACCACGGCGCGCTTTCGTTCTGCTGGAGAAGACGAGCAGTCGTCTGCTTCTCGCCCAGAGAGCACGGTGCCGGCAGCGAAAGCCTCCAGGCTGCTGCTGCTTCTGCCGAAACACGCCGGGGCCGCATGCACTTTCTCTCTCAGCGCCAGCTAGCACCACATTCTGTCTGCGTTGTAGCCTGAATCTTAAGGGAAAGATTCTCGGCTGCGTCTCGCACACAAAACAGCTTTAGGTCAGCAAGCTTACCCAGAGCTTGTCCGCGGCGCGTGAGAACCTGTATTTGCATCAGCTTTCCAGTGGCAGCCCTCTTTCCCTTACAGCCTGCACAGCGCCGTCAGATCGTGGTGCTCTCTGCCCCTTCCTTCTCAGTTCCAAGTACCACCGCGCACCGTCCAGCCTTGCAGGGAGCAAAGACGCGGACAGAGGTCTCGCACAGAAGAACGTGCCAGGAAGAAGCCATGCTCTTTCTCTCTCCTCGTCGTCGCCCAGACTGGGGTGCTGTGTCGAAAGTCTTGGCCAGCGAAAGGCTCATCCAGCAAGGGCTTGTCTCCTGACGCATTTCGTGGCGCTGGAGCTACACAGACCGTTTGGATAACTGTAAAACAGCAAGAAAATGATTGCGCCTCGAGCTGAGGAAAATCCGTGCACAGCACGCTGTGGATGCGTGCAGTATACACTCTGGAGAGCGGGACAGCTGAAAGCCGTCGCTGGGCTTCAGTTCTGCCCGGACCACAGAAGGCGAAGAACGGAGCAGCTGGGCAGCGGGCTAATGTACTCCGTGCAGCGAGTTCCAAAGTCCAGCCGAGAGCTGCTTCACGAGCAGATTCAGCCGAGAATGCTGTGGCTGCTTCAGAAAGTTAGGCGCAGCCCTTGCACTCCAGCACACAACCTGGCCAGAAGCAGTTTCTCACACCTCCAGTGTTGCAGAGTCCATGCAGCTTGAGCACACCCAGGAGGGCGCGTCCAGAAAGAAGGCGTTCCTCAAGTGCCCCTTCTCTACGCAGCCTCGAAACTGAGCACAACACGGTGCGGCTCGGGAGCTTCTTTCTCCGAGAAGACGTGCCGTCACATTATGCGCTCTGGCAGCTCCGTTGCCCACTCGCAGCGGCCGCTCCCAAAGGAAAAGGCTCCAGGAGTAAAAGCCACTGCCGGGCTGAACCTTCCCCTTGCCTCACGTCAAGCAGCAGAAACTGTCCGCTGCACTCCGTACTTCCCTTCTCCGCCGCATACTACCACTGTGATCTCTGCATCTCGAGGCATAAACCGAGCACAGTTGTTTCCAGGGAAAGCTGGAAGAGCAATGGGTAACAGCACGAGTAGCTGCAAGTTGAGCTTTCTGTTTCCGACTGCTAACGCGAATCCGCCAACAAAGCGAGTGGCAGGCACGCTTCCTCTTGCAGCCTGTGCCATTCGCACAGCAGCTCGGTGCTCTGCGCCTTCCTTCTGATGCCCTTCGTACCACGGCGCGCTTTCGTTCTGCTGGAGAAGACGAGCAGTCGTCTGCTTCTCGCCCAGAGAGCACGGTGCCGGCAGCGAAAGCCTCCAGGCTGCTGCTGCTTCTGCCGAAACACGCCGGGGCCGCATGCACTTTCTCTCTCAGCGCCAGCTAGCACCACATTCTGTCTGCGTTGTAGCCTGAATCTTAAGGGAAAGATTCTCGGCTGCGTCTCGCACACAAAACAGCTTTAGGTCAGCAAGCTTACCCAGAGCTTGTCCGCGGCGCGTGAGAACCTGTATTTGCATCAGCTTTCCAGTGGCAGCCCTCTTTCCCTTACAGCCTGCACAGCGCCGTCAGATCGTGGTGCTCTCTGCCCCTTCCTTCTCAGTTCCAAGTACCACCGCGCACCGTCCAGCCTTGCAGGGAGCAAAGACGCGGACAGAGGTCTCGCACAGAAGAACGTGCCAGGAAGAAGCCATGCTCTTTCTCTCTCCTCGTCGTCGCCCAGACTGGGGTGCTGTGTCGAAAGTCTTGGCCAGCGAAAGGCTCATCCAGCAAGGGCTTGTCTCCTGACGCATTTCGTGGCGCTGGAGCTACACAGACCGTTTGGATAACTGTAAAACAGCAAGAAAATGATTGCGCCTCGAGCTGAGGAAAATCCGTGCACAGCACGCTGTGGATGCGTGCAGTATACACTCTGGAGAGCGGGACAGCTGAAAGCCGTCGCTGGGCTTCAGTTCTGCCCGGACCACAGAAGGCGAAGAACGGAGCAGCTGGGCAGCGGGCTAATGTACTCCGTGCAGCGAGTTCCAAAGTCCAGCCGAGAGCTGCTTCACGAGCAGATTCAGCCGAGAATGCTGTGGCTGCTTCAGAAAGTTAGGCGCAGCCCTTGCACTCCAGCACACAACCTGGCCAGAAGCAGTTTCTCACACCTCCAGTGTTGCAGAGTCCATGCAGCTTGAGCACACCCAGGAGGGCGCGTCCAGAAAGAAGGCGTTCCTCAAGTGCCCCTTCTCTACGCAGCCTCGAAACTGAGCACAACACGGTGCGGCTCGGGAGCTTCTTTCTCCGAGAAGACGTGCCGTCACATTATGCGCTCTGGCAGCTCCGTTGCCCACTCGCAGCGGCCGCTCCCAAAGGAAAAGGCTCCAGGAGTAAAAGCCACTGCCGGGCTGAACCTTCCCCTTGCCTCACGTCAAGCAGCAGAAACTGTCCGCTGCACTCCGTACTTCCCTTCTCCGCCGCATACTACCACTGTGATCTCTGCATCTCGAGGCATAAACCGAGCACAGTTGTTTCCAGGGAAAGCTGGAAGAGCAATGGGTAACAGCACGAGTAGCTGCAAGTTGAGCTTTCTGTTTCCGACTGCTAACGCGAATCCGCCAACAAAGCGAGTGGCAGGCACGCTTCCTCTTGCAGCCTGTGCCATTCGCACAGCAGCTCGGTGCTCTGCGCCTTCCTTCTGATGCCCTTCGTACCACGGCGCGCTTTCGTTCTGCTGGAGAAGACGAGCAGTCGTCTGCTTCTCGCCCAGAGAGCACGGTGCCGGCAGCGAAAGCCTCCAGGCTGCTGCTGCTTCTGCCGAAACACGCCGGGGCCGCATGCACTTTCTCTCTCAGCGCCAGCTAGCACCACATTCTGTCTGCGTTGTAGCCTGAATCTTAAGGGAAAGATTCTCGGCTGCGTCTCGCACACAAAACAGCTTTAGGTCAGCAAGCTTACCCAGAGCTTGTCCGCGGCGCGTGAGAACCTGTATTTGCATCAGCTTTCCAGTGGCAGCCCTCTTTCCCTTACAGCCTGCACAGCGCCGTCAGATCGTGGTGCTCTCTGCCCCTTCCTTCTCAGTTCCAAGTACCACCGCGCACCGTCCAGCCTTGCAGGGAGCAAAGACGCGGACAGAGGTCTCGCACAGAAGAACGTGCCAGGAAGAAGCCATGCTCTTTCTCTCTCCTCGTCGTCGCCCAGACTGGGGTGCTGTGTCGAAAGTCTTGGCCAGCGAAAGGCTCATCCAGCAAGGGCTTGTCTCCTGACGCATTTCGTGGCGCTGGAGCTACACAGACCGTTTGGATAACTGTAAAACAGCAAGAAAATGATTGCGCCTCGAGCTGAGGAAAATCCGTGCACAGCACGCTGTGGATGCGTGCAGTATACACTCTGGAGAGCGGGACAGCTGAAAGCCGTCGCTGGGCTTCAGTTCTGCCCGGACCACAGAAGGCGAAGAACGGAGCAGCTGGGCAGCGGGCTAATGTACTCCGTGCAGCGAGTTCCAAAGTCCAGCCGAGAGCTGCTTCACGAGCAGATTCAGCCGAGAATGCTGTGGCTGCTTCAGAAAGTTAGGCGCAGCCCTTGCACTCCAGCACACAACCTGGCCAGAAGCAGTTTCTCACACCTCCAGTGTTGCAGAGTCCATGCAGCTTGAGCACACCCAGGAGGGCGCGTCCAGAAAGAAGGCGTTCCTCAAGTGCCCCTTCTCTACGCAGCCTCGAAACTGAGCACAACACGGTGCGGCTCGGGAGCTTCTTTCTCCGAGAAGACGTGCCGTCACATTATGCGCTCTGGCAGCTCCGTTGCCCACTCGCAGCGGCCGCTCCCAAAGGAAAAGGCTCCAGGAGTAAAAGCCACTGCCGGGCTGAACCTTCCCCTTGCCTCACGTCAAGCAGCAGAAACTGTCCGCTGCACTCCGTACTTCCCTTCTCCGCCGCATACTACCACTGTGATCTCTGCATCTCGAGGCATAAACCGAGCACAGTTGTTTCCAGGGAAAGCTGGAAGAGCAATGGGTAACAGCACGAGTAGCTGCAAGTTGAGCTTTCTGTTTCCGACTGCTAACGCGAATCCGCCAACAAAGCGAGTGGCAGGCACGCTTCCTCTTGCAGCCTGTGCCATTCGCACAGCAGCTCGGTGCTCTGCGCCTTCCTTCTGATGCCCTTCGTACCACGGCGCGCTTTCGTTCTGCTGGAGAAGACGAGCAGTCGTCTGCTTCTCGCCCAGAGAGCACGGTGCCGGCAGCGAAAGCCTCCAGGCTGCTGCTGCTTCTGCCGAAACACGCCGGGGCCGCATGCACTTTCTCTCTCAGCGCCAGCTAGCACCACATTCTGTCTGCGTTGTAGCCTGAATCTTAAGGGAAAGATTCTCGGCTGCGTCTCGCACACAAAACAGCTTTAGGTCAGCAAGCTTACCCAGAGCTTGTCCGCGGCGCGTGAGAACCTGTATTTGCATCAGCTTTCCAGTGGCAGCCCTCTTTCCCTTACAGCCTGCACAGCGCCGTCAGATCGTGGTGCTCTCTGCCCCTTCCTTCTCAGTTCCAAGTACCACCGCGCACCGTCCAGCCTTGCAGGGAGCAAAGACGCGGACAGAGGTCTCGCACAGAAGAACGTGCCAGGAAGAAGCCATGCTCTTTCTCTCTCCTCGTCGTCGCCCAGACTGGGGTGCTGTGTCGAAAGTCTTGGCCAGCGAAAGGCTCATCCAGCAAGGGCTTGTCTCCTGACGCATTTCGTGGCGCTGGAGCTACACAGACCGTTTGGATAACTGTAAAACAGCAAGAAAATGATTGCGCCTCGAGCTGAGGAAAATCCGTGCACAGCACGCTGTGGATGCGTGCAGTATACACTCTGGAGAGCGGGACAGCTGAAAGCCGTCGCTGGGCTTCAGTTCTGCCCGGACCACAGAAGGCGAAGAACGGAGCAGCTGGGCAGCGGGCTAATGTACTCCGTGCAGCGAGTTCCAAAGTCCAGCCGAGAGCTGCTTCACGAGCAGATTCAGCCGAGAATGCTGTGGCTGCTTCAGAAAGTTAGGCGCAGCCCTTGCACTCCAGCACACAACCTGGCCAGAAGCAGTTTCTCACACCTCCAGTGTTGCAGAGTCCATGCAGCTTGAGCACACCCAGGAGGGCGCGTCCAGAAAGAAGGCGTTCCTCAAGTGCCCCTTCTCTACGCAGCCTCGAAACTGAGCACAACACGGTGCGGCTCGGGAGCTTCTTTCTCCGAGAAGACGTGCCGTCACATTATGCGCTCTGGCAGCTCCGTTGCCCACTCGCAGCGGCCGCTCCCAAAGGAAAAGGCTCCAGGAGTAAAAGCCACTGCCGGGCTGAACCTTCCCCTTGCCTCACGTCAAGCAGCAGAAACTGTCCGCTGCACTCCGTACTTCCCTTCTCCGCCGCATACTACCACTGTGATCTCTGCATCTCGAGGCATAAACCGAGCACAGTTGTTTCCAGGGAAAGCTGGAAGAGCAATGGGTAACAGCACGAGTAGCTGCAAGTTGAGCTTTCTGTTTCCGACTGCTAACGCGAATCCGCCAACAAAGCGAGTGGCAGGCACGCTTCCTCTTGCAGCCTGTGCCATTCGCACAGCAGCTCGGTGCTCTGCGCCTTCCTTCTGATGCCCTTCGTACCACGGCGCGCTTTCGTTCTGCTGGAGAAGACGAGCAGTCGTCTGCTTCTCGCCCAGAGAGCACGGTGCCGGCAGCGAAAGCCTCCAGGCTGCTGCTGCTTCTGCCGAAACACGCCGGGGCCGCATGCACTTTCTCTCTCAGCGCCAGCTAGCACCACATTCTGTCTGCGTTGTAGCCTGAATCTTAAGGGAAAGATTCTCGGCTGCGTCTCGCACACAAAACAGCTTTAGGTCAGCAAGCTTACCCAGAGCTTGTCCGCGGCGCGTGAGAACCTGTATTTGCATCAGCTTTCCAGTGGCAGCCCTCTTTCCCTTACAGCCTGCACAGCGCCGTCAGATCGTGGTGCTCTCTGCCCCTTCCTTCTCAGTTCCAAGTACCACCGCGCACCGTCCAGCCTTGCAGGGAGCAAAGACGCGGACAGAGGTCTCGCACAGAAGAACGTGCCAGGAAGAAGCCATGCTCTTTCTCTCTCCTCGTCGTCGCCCAGACTGGGGTGCTGTGTCGAAAGTCTTGGCCAGCGAAAGGCTCATCCAGCAAGGGCTTGTCTCCTGACGCATTTCGTGGCGCTGGAGCTACACAGACCGTTTGGATAACTGTAAAACAGCAAGAAAATGATTGCGCCTCGAGCTGAGGAAAATCCGTGCACAGCACGCTGTGGATGCGTGCAGTATACACTCTGG
Organism: Aphelocoma coerulescens; assembly: GCF_041296385.1. Lineage (NCBI taxonomy): Eukaryota > Metazoa > Chordata > Aves > Passeriformes > Corvidae > Aphelocoma > Aphelocoma coerulescens. The sequence goes on along the minus strand of NW_027183841.1, from coordinate 27,076 downwards.
AGAGCGGGACAGCTGAAAGCCGTCGCTGGGCTTCAGTTCTGCCCGGACCACAGAAGGCGAAGAACGGAGCAGCTGGGCAGCGGGCTAATGTACTCCGTGCAGCGAGTTCCAAAGTCCAGCCGAGAGCTGCTTCACGAGCAGATTCAGCCGAGAATGCTGTGGCTGCTTCAGAAAGTTAGGCGCAGCCCTTGCACTCCAGCACACAACCTGGCCAGAAGCAGTTTCTCACACCTCCAGTGTTGCAGAGTCCATGCAGCTTGAGCACACCCAGGAGGGCGCGTCCAGAAAGAAGGCGTTCCTCAAGTGCCCCTTCTCTACGCAGCCTCGAAACTGAGCACAACACGGTGCGGCTCGGGAGCTTCTTTCTCCGAGAAGACGTGCCGTCACATTATGCGCTCTGGCAGCTCCGTTGCCCACTCGCAGCGGCCGCTCCCAAAGGAAAAGGCTCCAGGAGTAAAAGCCACTGCCGGGCTGAACCTTCCCCTTGCCTCACGTCAAGCAGCAGAAACTGTCCGCTGCACTCCGTACTTCCCTTCTCCGCCGCATACTACCACTGTGATCTCTGCATCTCGAGGCATAAACCGAGCACAGTTGTTTCCAGGGAAAGCTGGAAGAGCAATGGGTAACAGCACGAGTAGCTGCAAGTTGAGCTTTCTGTTTCCGACTGCTAACGCGAATCCGCCAACAAAGCGAGTGGCAGGCACGCTTCCTCTTGCAGCCTGTGCCATTCGCACAGCAGCTCGGTGCTCTGCGCCTTCCTTCTGATGCCCTTCGTACCACGGCGCGCTTTCGTTCTGCTGGAGAAGACGAGCAGTCGTCTGCTTCTCGCCCAGAGAGCACGGTGCCGGCAGCGAAAGCCTCCAGGCTGCTGCTGCTTCTGCCGAAACACGCCGGGGCTGCATGCACTTTCTCTCTCAGCGCCAGCTAGCACCACATTCTGTCTGCGTTGTAGCCTGAATCTTAAGGGAAAGATTCTCGGCTGCGTCTCGCACACAAAACAGCTTTAGGTCAGCAAGCTTACCCAGAGCTTGTCCGCGGCGCGTGAGAACCTGTATTTGCATCAGCTTTCCAGTGGCAGCCCTCTTTCCCTTACAGCCTGCACAGCGCCGTCAGATCGTGGTGCTCTCTGCCCCTTCCTTCTCAGTTCCAAGTACCACCGCGCACCGTCCAGCCTTGCAGGGAGCAAAGACGCGGACAGAGGTCTCGCACAGAAGAACGTGCCAGGAAGAAGCCATGCTCTTTCTCTCTCCTCGTCGTCGCCCAGACTGGGGTGCTGTGTCGAAAGTCTTGGCCAGCGAAAGGCTCATCCAGCAAGGGCTTGTCTCCTGACGCATTTCGTGGCGCTGGAGCTACACAGACCGTTTGGATAACTGTAAAACAGCAAGAAAATGATTGCGCCTCGAGCTGAGGAAAATCCGTGCACAGCACGCTGTGGATGCGTGCAGTATACACTCTGGAGAGCGGGACAGCTGAAAGCCGTCGCTGGGCTTCAGTTCTGCCCGGACCACAGAAGGCGAAGAACGGAGCAGCTGGGCAGCGGGCTAATGTACTCCGTGCAGCGAGTTCCAAAGTCCAGCCGAGAGCTGCTTCACGAGCAGATTCAGCCGAGAATGCTGTGGCTGCTTCAGAAAGTTAGGCGCAGCCCTTGCACTCCAGCACACAACCTGGCCAGAAGCAGTTTCTCACACCTCCAGTGTTGCAGAGTCCATGCAGCTTGAGCACACCCAGGAGGGCGCGTCCAGAAAGAAGGCGTTCCTCAAGTGCCCCTTCTCTACGCAGCCTCGAAACTGAGCACAACACGGTGCGGCTCGGGAGCTTCTTTCTCCGAGAAGACGTGCCGTCACATTATGCGCTCTGGCAGCTCCGTTGCCCACTCGCAGCGGCCGCTCCCAAAGGAAAAGGCTCCAGGAGTAAAAGCCACTGCCGGGCTGAACCTTCCCCTTGCCTCACGTCAAGCAGCAGAAACTGTCCGCTGCACTCCGTACTTCCCTTCTCCGCCGCATACTACCACTGTGATCTCTGCATCTCGAGGCATAAACCGAGCACAGTTGTTTCCAGGGAAAGCTGGAAGAGCAATGGGTAACAGCACGAGTAGCTGCAAGTTGAGCTTTCTGTTTCCGACTGCTAACGCGAATCCGCCAACAAAGCGAGTGGCAGGCACGCTTCCTCTTGCAGCCTGTGCCATTCGCACAGCAGCTCGGTGCTCTGCGCCTTCCTTCTGATGCCCTTCGTACCACGGCGCGCTTTCGTTCTGCTGGAGAAGACGAGCAGTCGTCTGCTTCTCGCCCAGAGAGCACGGTGCCGGCAGCGAAAGCCTCCAGGCTGCTGCTGCTTCTGCCGAAACACGCCGGGGCTGCATGCACTTTCTCTCTCAGCGCCAGCTAGCACCACATTCTGTCTGCGTTGTAGCCTGAATCTTAAGGGAAAGATTCTCGGCTGCGTCTCGCACACAAAACAGCTTTAGGTCAGCAAGCTTACCCAGAGCTTGTCCGCGGCGCGTGAGAACCTGTATTTGCATCAGCTTTCCAGTGGCAGCCCTCTTTCCCTTACAGCCTGCACAGCGCCGTCAGATCGTGGTGCTCTCTGCCCCTTCCTTCTCAGTTCCAAGTACCACCGCGCACCGTCCAGCCTTGCAGGGAGCAAAGACGCGGACAGAGGTCTCGCACAGAAGAACGTGCCAGGAAGAAGCCATGCTCTTTCTCTCTCCTCGTCGTCGCCCAGATTGGGGTGCTGTGTCGAAAGTCTTGGCCAGCGAAAGGCTCATCCAGCAAGGGCTTGTCTCCTGACGCATTTCGTGGCGCTGGAGCTACACAGACCGTTTGGATAACTGTAAAACAGCAAGAAAATGATTGCGCCTCGAGCTGAGGAAAATCCGTGCACAGCACGCTGTGGATGCGTGCAGTATACACTCTGGAGAGCGGGACAGCTGAAAGCCGTCGCTGGGCTTCAGTTCTGCCCGGACCACAGAAGGCGAAGAACGGAGCAGCTGGGCAGCGGGCTAATGTACTCCGTGCAGCGAGTTCCAAAGTCCAGCCGAGAGCTGCTTCACGAGCAGATTCAGCCGAGAATGCTGTGGCTGCTTCAGAAAGTTAGGCGCAGCCCTTGCACTCCAGCACACAACCTGGCCAGAAGCAGTTTCTCACACCTCCAGTGTTGCAGAGTCCATGCAGCTTGAGCACACCCAGGAGGGCGCGTCCAGAAAGAAGGCGTTCCTCAAGTGCCCCTTCTCTACGCAGCCTCGAAACTGAGCACAACACGGTGCGGCTCGGGAGCTTCTTTCTCCGAGAAGACGTGCCGTCACATTATGCGCTCTGGCAGCTCCGTTGCCCACTCGCAGCGGCCGCTCCCAAAGGAAAAGGCTCCAGGAGTAAAAGCCACTGCCGGGCTGAACCTTCCCCTTGCCTCACGTCAAGCAGCAGAAACTGTCCGCTGCACTCCGTACTTCCCTTCTCCGCCGCATACTACCACTGTGATCTCTGCATCTCGAGGCATAAACCGAGCACAGTTGTTTCCAGGGAAAGCTGGAAGAGCAATGGGTAACAGCACGAGTAGCTGCAAGTTGAGCTTTCTGTTTCCGACTGCTAACGCGAATCCGCCAACAAAGCGAGTGGCAGGCACGCTTCCTCTTGCAGCCTGTGCCATTCGCACAGCAGCTCGGTGCTCTGCGCCTTCCTTCTGATGCCCTTCGTACCACGGCGCGCTTTCGTTCTGCTGGAGAAGACGAGCAGTCGTCTGCTTCTCGCCCAGAGAGCACGGTGCCGGCAGCGAAAGCCTCCAGGCTGCTGCTGCTTCTGCCGAAACACGCCGGGGCTGCATGCACTTTCTCTCTCAGCGCCAGCTAGCACCACATTCTGTCTGCGTTGTAGCCTGAATCTTAAGGGAAAGATTCTCGGCTGCGTCTCGCACACAAAACAGCTTTAGGTCAGCAAGCTTACCCAGAGCTTGTCCGCGGCGCGTGAGAACCTGTATTTGCATCAGCTTTCCAGTGGCAGCCCTCTTTCCCTTACAGCCTGCACAGCGCCGTCAGATCGTGGTGCTCTCTGCCCCTTCCTTCTCAGTTCCAAGTACCACCGCGCACCGTCCAGCCTTGCAGGGAGCAAAGACGCGGACAGAGGTCTCGCACAGAAGAACGTGCCAGGAAGAAGCCATGCTCTTTCTCTCTCCTCGTCGTCGCCCAGATTGGGGTGCTGTGTCGAAAGTCTTGGCCAGCGAAAGGCTCATCCAGCAAGGGCTTGTCTCCTGACGCATTTCGTGGCGCTGGAGCTACACAGACCGTTTGGATAACTGTAAAACAGCAAGAAAATGATTGCGCCTCGAGCTGAGGAAAATCCGTGCACAGCACGCTGTGGATGCGTGCAGTATACACTCTGGAGAGCGGGACAGCTGAAAGCCGTCGCTGGGCTTCAGTTCTGCCCGGACCACAGAAGGCGAAGAACGGAGCAGCTGGGCAGCGGGCTAATGTACTCCGTGCAGCGAGTTCCAAAGTCCAGCCGAGAGCTGCTTCACGAGCAGATTCAGCCGAGAATGCTGTGGCTGCTTCAGAAAGTTAGGCGCAGCCCTTGCACTCCAGCACACAACCTGGCCAGAAGCAGTTTCTCACACCTCCAGTGTTGCAGAGTCCATGCAGCTTGAGCACACCCAGGAGGGCGCGTCCAGAAAGAAGGCGTTCCTCAAGTGCCCCTTCTCTACGCAGCCTCGAAACTGAGCACAACACGGTGCGGCTCGGGAGCTTCTTTCTCCGAGAAGACGTGCCGTCAACATTATGCGCTCTGGCAGCTCCGTTGCCCACTCGCAGCGGCCGCTCCCAAAGGAAAAGGCTCCAGGAGTAAAAGCCACTGCCGGGCTGAACCTTCCCCTTGCCTCACGTCAAGCAGCAGAAACTGTCCGCTGCACTCCGTACTTCCCTTCTCCGCCGCATACTACCACTGTGATCTCTGCATCTCGAGGCATAAACCGAGCACAGTTGTTTCCAGGGAAAGCTGGAAGAGCAATGGGTAACAGCACGAGTAGCTGCAAGTTGAGCTTTCTGTTTCCGACTGCTAACGCGAATCCGCCAACAAAGCGAGTGGCAGGCACGCTTCCTCTTGCAGCCTGTGCCATTCGCACAGCAGCTCGGTGCTCTGCGCCTTCCTTCTGATGCCCTTCGTACCACGGCGCGCTTTCGTTCTGCTGGAGAAGACGAGCAGTCGTCTGCTTCTCGCCCAGAGAGCACGGTGCCGGCAGCGAAAGCCTCCAGGCTGCTGCTGCTTCTGCCGAAACACGCCGGGGCTGCATGCACTTTCTCTCTCAGCGCCAGCTAGCACCACATTCTGTCTGCGTTGTAGCCTGAATCTTAAGGGAAAGATTCTCGGCTGCGTCTCGCACACAAAACAGCTTTAGGTCAGCAAGCTTACCCAGAGCTTGTCCGCGGCGCGTGAGAACCTGTATTTGCATCAGCTTTCCAGTGGCAGCCCTCTTTCCCTTACAGCCTGCACAGCGCCGTCAGATCGTGGTGCTCTCTGCCCCTTCCTTCTCAGTTCCAAGTACCACCGCGCACCGTCCAGCCTTGCAGGGAGCAAAGACGCGGACAGAGGTCTCGCACAGAAGAACGTGCCAGGAAGAAGCCATGCTCTTTCTCTCTCCTCGTCGTCGCCCAGATTGGGGTGCTGTGTCGAAAGTCTTGGCCAGCGAAAGGCTCATCCAGCAAGGGCTTGTCTCCTGACGCATTTCGTGGCGCTGGAGCTACACAGACCGTTTGGATAACTGTAAAACAGCAAGAAAATGATTGCGCCTCGAGCTGAGGAAAATCCGTGCACAGCACGCTGTGGATGCGTGCAGTATACACTCTGGAGAGCGGGACAGCTGAAAGCCGTCGCTGGGCTTCAGTTCTGCCCGGACCACAGAAGGCGAAGAACGGAGCAGCTGGGCAGCGGGCTAATGTACTCCGTGCAGCGAGTTCCAAAGTCCAGCCGAGAGCTGCTTCACGAGCAGATTCAGCCGAGAATGCTGTGGCTGCTTCAGAAAGTTAGGCGCAGCCCTTGCACTCCAGCACACAACCTGGCCAGAAGCAGTTTCTCACACCTCCAGTGTTGCAGAGTCCATGCAGCTTGAGCACACCCAGGAGGGCGCGTCCAGAAAGAAGGCGTTCCTCAAGTGCCCCTTCTCTACGCAGCCTCGAAACTGAGCACAACACGGTGCGGCTCGGGAGCTTCTTTCTCCGAGAAGACGTGCCGTCACATTATGCGCTCTGGCAGCTCCGTTGCCCACTCGCAGCGGCCGCTCCCAAAGGAAAAGGCTCCAGGAGTAAAAGCCACTGCCGGGCTGAACCTTCCCCTTGCCTCACGTCAAGCAGCAGAAACTGTCCGCTGCACTCCGTACTTCCCTTCTCCGCCGCATACTACCACTGTGATCTCTGCATCTCGAGGCATAAACCGAGCACAGTTGTTTCCAGGGAAAGCTGGAAGAGCAATGGGTAACAGCACGAGTAGCTGCAAGTTGAGCTTTCTGTTTCCGACTGCTAACGCGAATCCGCCAACAAAGCGAGTGGCAGGCACGCTTCCTCTTGCAGCCTGTGCCATTCGCACAGCAGCTCGGTGCTCTGCGCCTTCCTTCTGATGCCCTTCGTACCACGGCGCGCTTTCGTTCTGCTGGAGAAGACGAGCAGTCGTCTGCTTCTCGCCCAGAGAGCACGGTGCCGGCAGCGAAAGCCTCCAGGCTGCTGCTGCTTCTGCCGAAACACGCCGGGGCTGCATGCACTTTCTCTCTCAGCGCCAGCTAGCACCACATTCTGTCTGCGTTGTAGCCTGAATCTTAAGGGAAAGATTCTCGGCTGCGTCTCGCACACAAAACAGCTTTAGGTCAGCAAGCTTACCCAGAGCTTGTCCGCGGCGCGTGAGAACCTGTATTTGCATCAGCTTTCCAGTGGCAGCCCTCTTTCCCTTACAGCCTGCACAGCGCCGTCAGATCGTGGTGCTCTCTGCCCCTTCCTTCTCAGTTCCAAGTACCACCGCGCACCGTCCAGCCTTGCAGGGAGCAAAGACGCGGACAGAGGTCTCGCACAGAAGAACGTGCCAGGAAGAAGCCATGCTCTTTCTCTCTCCTCGTCGTCGCCCAGATTGGGGTGCTGTGTCGAAAGTCTTGGCCAGCGAAAGGCTCATCCAGCAAGGGCTTGTCTCCTGACGCATTTCGTGGCGCTGGAGCTACACAGACCGTTTGGATAACTGTAAAACAGCAAGAAAATGATTGCGCCTCGAGCTGAGGAAAATCCGTGCACAGCACGCTGTGGATGCGTGCAGTATACACTCTGGAGAGCGGGACAGCTGAAAGCCGTCGCTGGGCTTCAGTTCTGCCCCGGACCACAGAAGGCGAAGAACGGAGCAGCTGGGCAGCGGGCTAATGTACTCCGTGCAGCGAGTTCCAAAGTCCAGCCGAGAGCTGCTTCACGAGCAGATTCAGCCGAGAATGCTGTGGCTGCTTCAGAAAGTTAGGCGCAGCCCTTGCACTCCAGCACACAACCTGGCCAGAAGCAGTTTCTCACACCTCCAGTGTTGCAGAGTCCATGCAGCTTGAGCACACCCAGGAGGGCGCGTCCAGAAAGAAGGCGTTCCTCAAGTGCCCCTTCTCTACGCAGCCTCGAAACTGAGCACAACACGGTGCGGCTCGGGAGCTTCTTTCTCCGAGAAGACGTGCCGTCAACATTATGCGCTCTGGCAGCTCCGTTGCCCACTCGCAGCGGCCGCTCCCAAAGGAAAAGGCTCCAGGAGTAAAAGCCACTGCCGGGCTGAACCTTCCCCTTGCCTCACGTCAAGCAGCAGAAACTGTCCGCTGCACTCCGTACTTCCCTTCTCCGCCGCATACTACCACTGTGATCTCTGCATCTCGAGGCATAAACCGAGCACAGTTGTTTCCAGGGAAAGCTGGAAGAGCAATGGGTAACAGCACGAGTAGCTGCAAGTTGAGCTTTCTGTTTCCGACTGCTAACGCGAATCCGCCAACAAAGCGAGTGGCAGGCACGACTTCCTCTTGCAGCCTGTGCCATTCGCACAGCAGCTCGGTGCTCTGCGCCTTCCTTCTGATGCCCTTCGTACCACGGCGCGCTTTCGTTCTGCTGGAGAAGACGAGCAGTCGTCTGCTTCTCGCCCAGAGAGCACGGTGCCGGCAGCGAAAGCCTCCAGGCTGCTGCTGCTTCTGCCGAAACACGCCGGGGGCTGCATGCACTTTCTCTCTCAGCGCCAGCTAGCACCACATTCTGTCTGCGTTGTAGCCTGAATCTTAAGGGAAAGATTCTCGGCTGCGTCTCGCACACAAAACAGCTTTAGGTCAGCAAGCTTACCCAGAGCTTGTCCGCGGCGCGTGAGAACCTGTATTTGCATCAGCTTTCCAGTGCAGCCCTCTTTCCCTTACAGCCTGCACAGCGCCGTCAGATCGTGGTGCTCTCTGCCCCTTCCTTCTCAGTTCCAAGTACCACCGCGCACCGTCCAGCCTTGCAGGGAGCAAAGACGCGGACAGAGGTCTCGCACAGAAGAACGTGCCAGGAAGAAGCCATGCTCTTTCTCTCTCCTCGTCGTCGCCCAGACTGGGTGCTGTGTCGAAAGTCTTGGCCAGCGAAAGGCTCATCCAGCAAGGGCTTGTCTCCTGACGCATTTCGTGGCGCTGGAGCTACACAGACCGTTTGGATAACTGTAAAACAGCAAGAAAATGATTGCGCCTCGAGCTGAGGAAAATCCGTGCACAGCACGCTGTGGATGCGTGCAGTATACACTCTGGAGAGCGGGACAGCTGAAAGCCGTCGCTGGGCTTCAGTTCTGCCCGGACCACAGAAGGCGAAGAACGGAGCAGCTGGGCAGCGGGCTAATGTACTCCGTGCAGCGAGTTCCAAAGTCCAGCCGAGAGCTGCTTCACGAGCAGATTCAGCCGAGAATGCTGTGGCTGCTTCAGAAAGTTAGGCGCAGCCCTTGCACTCCAGCACACAACCTGGCCAGAAGCAGTTTCTCACACCTCCAGTGTTGCAGAGTCATGCAGCTTGAGCACACCCAGGAGGGCGCGTCCAGAAAGAAGGCGTTCCTCAAGTGCCCCTTCTCTACGCAGCCTCGAAACTGAGCACAACACGGTGCGGCTCGGGAGCTTCTTTCTCCGAGAAGACGTGCCGTCACATTATGCGCTCTGGCAGCTCCGTTGCCCACTCGCAGCGGCCGCTCCAAAGGAAAAGGCTCCAGGAGTAAAAGCCACTGCCGGGCTGAACCTTCCCCTTGCCTCACGTCAAGCAGCAGAAACTGTCCGCTGCACTCCGTACTTCCCTTCTCCGCCGCATACTACCACTGTGATCTCTGCATCTCGAGGCATAAACCGAGCACAGTTGTTTCCAGGGAAAGCTGGAAGAGCAATGGGTAACAGCACGAGTAGCTGCAAGTTGAGCTTTCTGTTTCCGACTGCTAACGCGAATCCGCCAACAAAGCGAGTGGCAGGCACGCTTCCTCTTGCAGCCTGTGCCATTCGCACAGCAGCTCGGTGCTCTGCGCCTTCCTTCTGATGCCCTTCGTACCACGGCGCGCTTTCGTTCTGCTGGAGAAGACGAGCAGTCGTCTGCTTCTCGCCCAGAGAGCACGGTGCCGGCAGCGAAAGCCTCAGGCTGCTGCTTGCTTCTGCCGAAACACGCCGGGGCTGCATGCACTTTCTCTCTCAGCGCCAGCTAGCACCACATTCTGTCTGCGTTGTAGCCTGAATCTTAAGGGAAAGATTCTCGGCTGCGTCTCGCACACAAAACAGCTTTAGGTCAGCAAGCTTACCCAGAGCTTGTCCGCGGCGCGTGAGAACCTGTATTTGCATCAGCTTTCCAGTGGCAGCCCTCTTTCCCTTACAGCCAGCACAGCGCCGTCAGATCGTGGTGCTCTCTGCCCCTTCCTTCTCAGTTCCAAGTACCACCGCGCACCGTCCAGCCTTGCAGGGAGCAAAGACGCGGACAGAGGTCTCGCACAGAAGAACGTGCCAGGAAGAAGCCATGCTCTTTCTCTCTCCTCGTCGTCGCCCAGACTGGGGTGCTGTGTCGAAAGTCTTGGCCAGCGAAAGGCTCATCCAGCAAGGGCTTGTCTCCTGACGCATTTCGTGGCGCTGGAGCTACACAGACCGTTTGGATAACTGTAAAACAGCAAGAAAATGATTGCGCCTCGAGCTGAGGAAAATCCGTGCACAGCACGCTGTGGATGCGTGCAGTATACACTCTGGAGAGCGGGACAGCTGAAAGCCGTCGGCTGGGCTTCAGTTCTGCCCGGACCACAGAAGGCGAAGAACGGAGCAGCTGGGCAGCGGGCTAATGTACTCCGTGCAGCGAGTTCCAAAGTCCAGCCGAGAGCTGCTTCACGAGCAGATTCAGCCGAGAATGCTGTGGCTGCTTCAGAAAGTTAGGCGCAGCCCTTGCACTCCAGCACACAACCTGGCCAGAAGCAGTTTCTCACACCTCCAGTGTTGCAGAGTCCATGCAGCTTGAGCACACCCAGGAGGGCGCGTCCAGAAAGAAGGCGTTCCTCAAGTGCCCCTTCTCTACGCAGCCTCGAAACTGAGCACAACACGGTGCGGCTCGGGAGCTTCTTTCTCCGAGAAGACGTGCCGTCACATTATGCGCTCTGGCAGCTCCGTTGCCCACTCGCAGCGGCCGCTCCCAAAGGAAAAGGCTCCAGGAGTAAAAGCCACTGCCGGGCTGAACCTTCCCCTTGCCTCACGTCAAGCAGCAGAAACTGTCCGCTGCACTCCGTACTTCCCTTCTCCGCCGCATACTACCACTGTGATCTCTGCATCTCGAGGCATAAACCGAGCACAGTTGTTTCCAGGGAAAGCTGGAAGAGCAATGGGTAACAGCACGAGTAGCTGCAAGTTGAGCTTTCTGTTCCGACTGCTAACGCGAATCCGCCAACAAAGCGAGTGGCAGGCACGCTTCCTCTTGCAGCCTGTGCCATTCGCACAGCAGCTCGGTGCTCTGCGCCTTCCTTCTGATGCCCTTCGTACCACGGCGCGCTTTCGTTCTGCTGGAGAAGACGAGCAGTCGTCTGCTTCTCGCCCAGAGAGCACGGTGCCGGCAGCGAAAGCCTCCAGGCTGCTGCTGCTTCTGCCGAAACACGCCGGGGCTGCATGCACTTTCTCTCTCAGCGCCAGCTAGCACCACATTCTGTCTGCGTTGTAGCCTGAATCTTAAGGGAAAGATTCTCGGCTGCGTCTCGCACACAAAACAGCTTTAGGTCAGCAAGCTTACCCAGAGCTTGTCCGCGGCGCGTGAGAACCTGTATTTGCATCAGCTTTCCAGTGGCAGCCCTCTTTCCCTTACAGCCTGCACAGCGCCGTCAGATCGTGGTGCTCTCTGCCCCTTCCTTCTCAGTTCCAAGTACCACCGCGCACCGTCCAGCCTTGCAGGGAGCAAAGACGCGGACAGAGGTCTCGCACAGAAGAACGTGCCAGGAAGAAGCCATGCTCTTTCTCTCTCCTCGTCGTCGCCCAGACTGGGGTGCTGTGTCGAAAGTCTTGGCCAGCGAAAGGCTCATCCAGCAAGGGCTTGTCTCCTGACGCATTTCGTGGCGCTGGAGCTACACAGACCGTTTGGATAACTGTAAAACAGCAAGAAATGATTGCGCCTCGAGCTGAGGAAAATCCGTGCACAGCACGCTGTGGATGCGTGCAGTATACAACTCTGGAGAGCGGGACAGCTGAAAGCCGTCGCTGGGCTTCAGTTCTGCCCGGACCACAGAAGGCGAAGAACGGAGCAGCTGGGCAGCGGGCTAATGTACTCCGTGCAGCGAGTTCCAAAGTCCAGCCGAGAGCTGCTTCACGAGCAGATTCAGCCGAGAATGCTGTGGCTGCTTCAGAAAGTTAGGCGCAGCCCTTGCACTCCAGCACACAACCTGGCCAGAAGCAGTTTCTCACACCTCCAGTGTTGCAGAGTCCATGCAGCTTGAGCACACCCAGGAGGGCGCGTCCAGAAAGAAGGCGTTCCTCAAGTGCCCCTTCTCTACGCAGCCTCGAAACTGAGCACAACACGGTGCGGCTCGGGAGCTTCTTTCTCCGAGAAGACGTGCCGTCACATTATGCGCTCTGGCAGCTCCGTTGCCCACTCGCAGCGGCCGCTCCAAAGGAAAAGGCTCCAGGAGTAAAAGCCACTGCCGGGCTGAACCTTCCCCTTGCCTCACGTCAAGCAGCAGAAACTGTCCGCTGCACTCCGTACTTCCCTTCTCCGCCGCATACTACCACTGTGATCTCTGCATCTCGAGGCATAAACCGAGCACAGTTGTTTCCAGGGAAAGCTGGAAGAGCAATGGGTAACAGCACGAGTAGCTGCAAGTTGAGCTTTCTGTTTCCGACTGCTAACGCGAATCCGCCAACAAAGCGAGTTGGCAGGCACGCTTCCTCTTGCAGCCTGTGCCATTCGCACAGCAGCTCGGTGCTCTGCGCCTTCCTTCTGATGCCCTTCGTACCACGGCGCGCTTTCGTTCTGCTGGAGAAGACGAGCAGTCGTCTGCTTCTCGCCCAGAGAGCACGGTGCCGGCAGCGAAAGCCTCCAGGCTGCTGCTGCTTCTGCCGAAACACGCCGGGGCTGCATGCACTTTCTCTCTCAGCGCCAGCTAGCACCACATTCTGTCTGCGTTGTAGCCTGAATCTTAAGGGAAAGATTCTCGGCTGCGTCTCGCACACAAAACAGCTTTAGGTCAGCAAGCTTACCCAGAGCTTGTCCGCGGCGCGTGAGAACCTGTATTTGCATCAGCTTTCCAGTGGCAGCCCTCTTTCCCTTACAGCCTGCACAGCGCCGTCAGATCGTGGTGCTCTCTGCCCCTTCCTTCTCAGTTCCAAGTACCACCGCGCACCGTCCAGCCTTGCAGGGAGCAAAGACGCGGACAGAGGTCCTCGCACAGAAGAACGTGCCAGGAAGAGGCCATGCTCTTTCTCTCTCCTCGTCGTCGCCCAGACTGGGGTGCTGTGTCGAAAGTCTTGGCCAGCGAAAGGCTCATCCAGCAAGGGCTTGTCTCTGACGCATTTCGTGGCGCTGGAGCTACACAGACCGTTTGGATAACTGTAAAACAGCAAGAAAATGATTGCGCCTCGAGCTGAGGAAAATCCGTGCACAGCACGCTGTGGATGCGTGCAGTATACACTCTGGAGAGCGGGACAGCTGAAAGCCGTCGCTGGGCTTCAGTTCTGCCCGGACCACAGAAGGCGAAGAACGGAGCAGCTGGGCAGCGGGCTAATGTACTCCGTGCAGCGAGTTCCAAAGTCCAGCCGAGAGCTGCTTCACGCAGGATTCAGCCGAGAATGCTGTGGCTGCTTCAGAAAGTTAGGCGCAGCCCTTGCACTCCAGCACACAACCTGGCCAGAAGCAGTTTCTCACACCTCCAGTGTTGCAGAGTCCATGCAGCTTGAGCACACCAGGAGGGCGCGTCCAGAAAGAAGGCGTTCCTCAAGTGCCCCTTCTCTACGCAGCCTCGAAACTGAGCACAACACGGTGCGGCTCGGGAGCTTCTTTCTCCGAGAAGACGTGCCGTCACATTATGCGCTCTGGCAGCTCCGTTGCCCACTCGCAGCGGCCCGCTCCCAAAGGAAAAGGCTCCAGAGTAAAAGCCACTGCCGGGCTGAACCTTCCCCTTGCCTCACGTCAAGCAGCAGAAACTGTCCGCTGCACTCCGTACTTCCCTTCTCCGCCGCATACTACCACTGTGATCTCTGCATCTCGAGGCATAAACCGAGCACAGTTGTTTCCAGGGAAAGCTGGAAGAGCAATGGGTAACAGCACGAGTAGCTGCAAGTTGAGCTTTCTGTTCCGACTGCTAACGCGAATCCGCCAACAAAGCGAGTGGCAGGCACGCTTCCTCTTGCAGCCTGTGCCATTCGCACAGCAGCTCGTGTGCTCTGCGCCTTCCTTCTGAAGCCCTTCGTACCACGGCGCGCTTTCGTTCTGCTGGAGAAGACGAGCAGTCGTCTGCTTCTCGCCCAGAGAGCACGGTGCCGGCAGCGAAAGCCTCCAGGCTGCTGCTGCTTCTGCCGAAACACGCCGGGGCTGCATGCACTTTCTCTCTCAGCGCCAGCTAGCACCACATTCTGTCTGCGTTGTAGCCTGAATCTTAAGGGAAAGATTCTCGCTGCGTCTCGCACACAAAACAGCTTTAGGTCAGCAAGCTTACCCAGAGCTTGTCCGCGGCGCGTGAGAACCTGTATTTGCATCAGCTTTCCAGTGGCAGCCCTCTTTCCCTTACAGCCTGCACAGCGCCGTCAGATCGTGGTGCTCTCTGCCCCTTCCTTCTCAGTTCCAAGTACCACCGCGCACCGTCCAGCCTTGCAGGGAGCAAAGACGCGGACAGAGGTCTCGCACAGAAGAACGTGCCAGGAAGAGGCCATGCTCTTTCTCTCTCCTCGTCGTCGCCCAGACTGGGGTGCTGTGTCGAAAGTCTTGGCCAGCGAAAGGCTCATCCAGCAAGGGCTTGTCTCCTGACGCATTTCGTGGCGCTGGAGCTACACAGACCGTTTGGATAACTGTAAAACAGCAAGAAAATGATTGCGCCTCGAGCTGAGGAAAATCCGTGCACAGCACGCTGTGGATGCGTGCAGTATACACTCTGGAGAGCGGGACAGCTGAAAGCCGTCGCTGGGCTTCAGTTCTGCCCGGACCACAGAAGGCGAAGAACGGAGCAGCTGGGCAGCGGGCTAATGTACTCCGTGCAGCGAGTTCCAAAGTCCAGCCGAGAGCTGCTTCACGAGCAGATTCAGCCGAGAATGCTGTGGCTGCTTCAGAAAGTTAGGCGCAGCCCTTGCACTCCAGCACACAACCTGGCCAGAAGCAGTTTCTCACACCTCCAGTGTTGCAGAGTCCATGCAGCTTGAGCACACCCAGGAGGGCGCGTCCAGAAAGAAGGCGTTCCTCAAGTGCCCCTTCTCTACGCAGCCTCGAAACTGAGCACAACACGGTGCGGCTCGGAGCTTCTTTCTCCGAGAAGACGTGCCGTCACATTATGCGCTCTGGCAGCTCCGTTGCCCACTCGCAGCGGCCGCTCCCAAGGAAAAGGCTCCAGGAGTAAAAGCCACTGCCGGGCTGAACCTTCCCCTTGCCTCACGTCAAGCAGCAGAAACTGTCCGCTGCACTCCGTACTTCCCTTCTCCGCCGCATACTACCACTGTGATCTCTGCATCTCGAGGCATAAACCGAGCACAGTTGTTTCCAGGGAAAGCTGGAAGAGCAATGGGTAACAGCACGAGTAGCTGCAAGTTGAGCTTTCTGTTTCCGACTGCTAACGCGAATCCGCCAACAAAGCGAGTGGCAGGCACGCTTCCTCTTGCAGCCTGTGCCATTCGCACAGCAGCTCGGTGCTCTGCGCCTTCCTTCTGATGCCCTTCGTACCACGGCGCGCTTTTCGTTCTGCTGGAGAAGACGAGCAGTCGTCTGCTTCTCGCCCAGAGAGCACGGTGCCGGCAGCGAAAGCCTCCAGGCTGCTGCTGCTTCTGCCGAAACACGCCGGGGCTGCATGCACTTTCTCTCTCAGCGCCAGCTAGCACCACATTCTGTCTGCGTTGTAGCCTGAATCTTAAGGGAAAGATTCTCGGCTGCGTCTCGCACACAAAACAGCTTTAGGTCAGCAAGCTTACCCAGAGCTTGTCCGCGGCGCGTGAGAACCTGTATTTGCATCAGCTTTCCAGTGGCAGCCCTCTTTCCCTTACAGCCTGCACAGCGCCGTCAGATCGTGGTGCTCTCTGCCCCTTCCTTCTCAGTTCCAAGTACCACCGCGCACCGTCCAGCCTTGCAGGGAGCAAAGACGCGGACAGAGGTCTCGCACAGAAGAACGTGCCAGGAAGAGGCCATGCTCTTTCTCTCTCCTCGTCGTCGCCCAGACTGGGGTGCTGTGTCGAAAGTCTTGGCCAGCGAAAGGCTCATCCAGCAAGGCTTGTCTCCTGACGCATTTCGTGGCGCTGGAGCTACACAGACCGTTTGGATAACTGTAAAACAGCAAGAAAATGATTGCGCCTCGAGCTGAGGAAAATCCGTGCACAGCACGCTGTGGATGCGTGCAGTATACACTCTGGAGAGCGGGACAGCTGAAAGCCGTCGCTGGGCTTCAGTTCTGCCCGGACCACAGAAGGCGAAGAACGGAGCAGCTGGGCAGCGGGCTAATGTACTCCGTGCAGCGAGTTCCAAAGTCCAGCCGAGAGCTGCTTCACGAGCAGATTCAGCCGAGAATGCTGTGGCTGCTTCAGAAAGTTAGGCGCAGCCCTTGCACTCCAGCACACAACCTGGCCAGAAGCAGTTTCTCACACCTCCAGTGTTGCAGAGTCCATGCAGCTTGAGCACACCCAGGAGGGCGCGTCCAGAAAGAAGGCGTTCCTCAAGTGCCCCTTCTCTACGCAGCCTCGAAACTGAGCACAACACGTGCGGCTCGGGAGCTTCTTTCTCCGAGAAGACGTGCCGTCACATTATGCGCTCTGGCAGCTCCGTTGCCCACTCGCAGCGGCCGCTCCCAAAGGAAAAGGCTCCAGGAGTAAAAGCCACTGCCGGGCTGAACCTTCCCCTTGCCTCACGTCAAGCAGCAGAAACTGTCCGCTGCACTCCGTACTTCCCTTCTCCGCCGCATACTACCACTGTGATCTCTGCATCTCGAGGCATAAACCGAGCACAGTTGTTTCCAGGGAAAGCTGGAAGAGCAATGGGTAACAGCACGAGTAGCTGCAAGTTGAGCTTTCTGTTTCCGACTGCTAACGCGAATCCGCCAACAAAGCGAGTGCAGGCACGCTTCCTCTTGCAGCCTGTGCCATTCGCACAGCAGCTCGGTGCTCTGCGCCTTCCTTCTGATGCCCTTCGTACCACGGCGCGCTTTCGTTCTGCTGGAGAAGACGAGCAGTCGTCTGCTTCTCGCCCAGAGAGCACGGTGCCGGCAGCGAAAGCCTCCAGGCTGCTGCTGCTTCTGCCGAAACACGCCGGGGCTGCATGCACTTTCTCTCTCAGCGCCAGCTAGCACCACATTCTGTCTGCGTTGTAGCCTGAATCTTAAGGAAAGATTCTCGGCTGCGTCTCGCACACAAAACAGCTTTAGGTCAGCAAGCTTACCCAGAGCTTGTCCGCGGCGCGTGAGAACCTGTATTTGCATCAGCTTTCCAGTGGCAGCCCTCTTTCCCTTACAGCCTGCACAGCGCCGTCAGATCGTGGTGCTCTCTGCCCTTCCTTCTCAGTTCCAAGTACCACCGCGCACCGTCCAGCCTTGCAGGGAGCAAAGACGCGACAGAGGGTCTCGCACAGAAGAACGTGCCAGAAGAGGCCATGCTCTTTCTCTCTCCTCGTCGTCGCCCAGACTGGGGTGCTGTGTCGAAAGTCTTGGCCAGCGAAAGGCTCATCCAGCAAGGGCTTGTCTCCTGACGCATTTCGTGGCGCTGGAGCTACACAGACCGTTTGGATAACTGTAAAACAGCAAGAAAATGATTGCGCCTCGAGCTGAGGAAAATCCGTGCACAGCACGCTGTGGATGCGTGCAGTATACACTCTGAGAGCGGGACAGCTGAAAGCCGTCGCTGGGCTTCAGTTCTGCCCGGACCACAGAAGGCGAAGAACGGAGCAGCTGGGCAGCGGGCTAATGTACTCCGTGCAGCGAGTTCCAAAGTCCAGCCGAGAGCTGCTTCACGAGCAGATTCAGCCGAGAATGCTGTGGCTGCTTCAGAAAGTTAGGCGCAGCCCTTGCACTCCAGCACACAACCTGGCCAGAAGCAGTTTCTCACACCTCCAGTGTTGCAGAGTCCATGCAGCTTGAGCACACCCAGGAGGGCGCGTCCAGAAAGAAGGCGTTCCTCAAGTGCCCCTTCTCTACGCAGCCTCGAAACTGAGCACAACACGGTGCGGCTCGGGAGCTTCTTTCTCCGAGAAGACGTGCCGTCACATTATGCGCTCTGGCAGCTCCGTTGCCCACTCGCAGCGGCCGCTCCAAAGGGAAAAGGCTCCAGGAGTAAAAGCCACTGCCGGGCTGAACCTTCCCCTTGCCTCACGTCAAGCAGCAGAAACTGTCCGCTGCACTCCGTACTTCCCTTCTCCGCCGCATACTACCACTGTGATCTCTGCATCTCGAGGCATAAACCGAGCACAGTTGTTTCCAGGGAAAGCTGGAAGAGCAATGGTAACAGCACGAGTAGCTGCAAGTTGAGCTTTCTGTTTCCGACTGCTAACGCGAATCCGCCAACAAAGCGAGTGGCAGGCACGCTTCCTCTTGCAGCCTGTGCCATTCGCACAGCAGCTCGGTGCTCTGCGCCTTCCTTCTGATGCCCTTCGTACCACGGCGCGCTTTCGTTCTGCTGGAGAAGACGAGCAGTCGTCTGCTTCTCGCCCAGAGAGCACGGTGCCGGCAGCGAAAGCCTCCAGGCTGCTGCTGCTTCTGCCGAAAACACGCCGGGGCTGCATGCACTTTCTCTCTCAGCGCCAGCTAGCACCACATTCTGTCTGCGTTGTAGCCTGAATCTTAAGGGAAAGATTCTCGGCTGCGTCTCGCACACAAAACAGCTTTAGGTCAGCAAGCTTACCCAGAGCTTGTCCGCGGCGTGAGAACCTGTATTTGCATCAGCTTTCCAGTGGCAGCCCTCTTTCCCTTACAGCCTGCACAGCGCCGTCAGATCGTGGTGCTCTCTGCCCCTTCCTTCTCAGTTCCAAGTACCACCGCGCACCGTCCAGCCTTGCAGGGAGCAAAGACGCGGACAGAGGTCTCGCACAGAAGAACGTGCCAGGAAGAAGCCATGCTCTTTCTCTCTCCTCGTCGTCGCCCAGACTGGGGTGCTGTGTCGAAAGTCTTGGCCAGCGAAAGGCTCATCCAGCAAGGGCTTGTCTCCTGACGCATTTCGTGGCGCTGGAGCTACACAGACCGTTTGGATAACTGTAAAACAGCAAGAAAATGATTGCGCCTCGAGCTGAGGAAAATCCGTGCACAGCACGCTGTGGATGCGTGCAGTATACACTCTGGAGAGCGGGACAGCTGAAAGCCGTCGCTGGGCTTCAGTTCTGCCCGGACCACAGAAGGCGAAGAACGGAGCAGCTGGGCAGCGGGCTAATGTACTCCGTGCAGCGAGTTCCAAAGTCCAGCCGAGAGCTGCTTCACGAGCAGATTCAGCCGAGAATGCTGTGGCTGCTTCAGAAAGTTAGGCGCAGCCCTTGCACTCCAGCACACAACCTGGCCAGAAGCAGTTTCTCACACCTCCAGTGTTGCAGAGTCCTTGCAGCTTGAGCACAACCCAGGAGGGCGCGTCAGAAAGAAGGCGTTCCTCAAGTGCCCCTTCTCTACGCAGCCTCGAAACTGAGCACAACACGGTGCGGCTCGGGAGCTTCTTTCCTCCGAGAAGACGTGCCGTCACATTATGCGCTCTGGCAGCTCCGTTGCCCACTCGCAGCGGCCGCTCCCAAAGGAAAAGGCTCCAGGAGTAAAAGCCACTGCCGGGCTGAACCTTCCCCTTGCCTCACGTCAAGCAGCAGAAACTGTCCGCTGCACTCCGTACTTCCCTTCTCCGCCGCATACTACCACTGTGATCTCTGCATCTCGAGGCATAAACCGAGCACAGTTGTTTCCAGGGAAAGCTGGAAGAGCAATGGGTAACAGCACGAGTAGCTGCAAGTTGAGCTTTCTGTTTCCGACTGCTAACGCGAATCCGCCAACAAAGCGAGTGGCAGGCACGCTTCCTCTTGCAGCCTGTGCCATTCGCACAGCAGCTCGGTGCTCTGCGCCTTCCTTCTGATGCCCTTCGTACCACGGCGCGCTTTCGTTCTGCTGGAGAAGACGAGCAGTCGTCTGCTTCTCGCCCAGAGAGCACGGTGCCGGCAGCGAAAGCCTCCAGGCTGCTGCTGCTTCTGCCGAAACACGCCGGGGCTGCATGCACTTTCTCTCTCAGCGCCAGCTAGCACCACATTCTGTCTGCGTTGTAGCCTGAATCTTAAGGGAAAGATTCTCGGCTGCGTCTCGCACACAAAACAGCTTTAGGTCAGCAAGCTTACCCAGAGCTTGTCCGCGGCGCGTGAGAACCTGTATTTGCATCAGCTTTCCAGTGGCAGCCCTCTTTCCCTTACAGCCTGCACAGCGCCGTCAGATCGTGGTGCTCTCTGCCCCTTCCTTCTCAGTTCCAAGTACCACCGCGCACCGTCCAGCTTGCAGGGAGCAAAGACGCGGACAGAGGTCTCGCACAGAAGAACGTTGCCAGGAAGAAGCCATGCTCTTTCTCTCTCCTCGTCGTCGCCCAGACTGGGGTGCTGTGTCGAAAGTCTTGGCCAGCGAAAGGCTCATCCAGCAAGGGGCTTGTCTCCTGACGCATTTCGTGCGCTGGAGCTACACAGACCGTTTGGATAACTGTAAAACAGCAAGAAAATGATTGCGCCTCGAGCTGAGGAAAATCCGTGCACAGCACGCTGTGGATGCGTGCAGTATACACTCTGGAGAGCGGACAGCTGAAAGCCGTCGCTGGGCTTCAGTTCTGCCCGGACCACAGAAGGCGAAGACGGAGCAGCTGGGCAGCGGGCTAATGTACTCCGTGCAGCGAGTTCCAAAGTCCAGCCGAGAGCTGCTTCACGAGCAGATTCAGCGAGAATGCTGTGGCTGCTTCAGAAAGTTAGGCGCAGCCCTTGCACTCCAGCACACAACCTGGCCAGAAGCAGTTTCTCACACCTCCAGTGTTGCAGAGTCATGCAGCTTGAGCACACCCAGGAGGGCGCGTCCAGAAAGAAGGCGTTCCTCAAGTGCCCCTTCTCTACGCAGCCTCGAAACTGAGCACAACACGGTGCGGCTCGGGAGCTTCTTTCTCCGAGAAGACGTGCCGTCACATTATGCGCTCTGGCAGCTCCGTTGCCCACTCGCAGCGCGCGCTCCCAAAGGAAAAGGCTCCAGGAGTTAAAAGCCACTGCCGGGCTGAACCTTCCCCTTGCCTCACGTCAAGCAGCAGAAACTGTCCGCTGCACTCCGTACTTCCCTTCTCCGCCGCATACTACCACTGTGATCTCTGCATCTCGAGGCATAAACCGAGCACAGTTGTTTCCAGGGAAAGCTGGAAGAGCAATGGGTAACAGCACGAGTAGCTGCAAGTTGAGCTTTCTGTTTCCGACTGCTAACGCGAATCCGCCAACAAAGCGAGTGGCAGGCACGCTTCCTCTTGCAGCCTGTGCCATTCGCACAGCAGCTCGGTGCTCTGCGCCTTCCTTCTGATGCCCTTCGTACCACGGCGCGCTTTCGTTCTGCTGGAGAAGACGAGCAGTCGTCTGCTTCTCGCCCAGAGAGCACGGTGCCGGCAGCGAAAGCCTCCAGGCTGCTGCTGCTTCTGCCGAAACACGCCGGGGCTGCATGCACTTTCTCTCTCAGCGCCAGCTAGCACAACATTCTGTCTGCGTTGTAGCCTGAATCTTAAGGGAAAGATTCTCGGCTGCGTCTCGCACACAAAACAGCTTTAGGTCAGCAAGCTTACCCAGAGCTTGTCCGCGGCGCGTGAGAACCTGTATTTGCATCAGCTTTCCAGTGGCAGCCCTCTTTCCCTTACAGCCTGCACAGCGCCGTCAGATCGTGGTGCTCTCTGCCCCTTCCTTCTCAGTTCCAAGTACCACCGCGCACCGTCCAGCCTTGCAGGGAGCAAAGACGCGGACAGAGGTCTCGCACAGAAGAACGTGCCAGGAAGAAGCCATGCTCTTTCTCTCTCCTCGTCGTCGCCCAGACTGGGGTGCTGTGTCGAAAGTCTTGGCCAGCGAAAGGCTCATCCAGCAAGGGCTTGTCTCCTGACGCATTTCGTGGCGCTGGAGCTACACAGACCGTTTGGATAACTGTAAAACAGCAAGAAAATGATTGCGCCTCGAGCTGAGGAAAATCCGTGCACAGCACGCTGTGGATGCGTGCAGTATACACTCTGGAGAGCGGGACAGCTGAAAGCCGTCGCTGGGCTTCAGTTCTGCCCGGACCACAGAAGGCGAAGAACGGAGCAGCTGGGCAGCGGGCTAATGTACTCCGTGCAGCGAGTTCCAAAGTCCAGCCGAGAGCTGCTTCACGAGCAGATTCAGCCGAGAATGCTGTGGCTGCTTCAGAAAGTTAGGCGCAGCCCTTGCACTCCAGCACACAACCTGGCCAGAAGCAGTTTCTCACACCTCCAGTGTTGCAGAGTCCATGCAGCTTGAGCACACCCAGGAGGCGCGTCCAGAAAGAAGGCGTTCCTCAAGTGCCCTCTCTACGCAGCCTCGAAACTGAGCACAACACGGTGCGGCTCGGGAGCTTCTTTCTCCGAGAAGACGTGCCGTCACATTATGCGCTCTGGCAGCTCCGTTGCCCACTCGCAGCGGCCGCTCCCAAAGGGAAAAGGCTCCAGGAGTAAAAGCCACTGCCGGGCTGAACCTTCCCCTTGCCTCACGTCAAGCAGCAGAAACTGTCCGCTGCACTCCGTACTTCCCTTCTCCGCCGCATACTACCACTGTGATCTCTGCATCTCGAGGCATAAACCGAGCACAGTTGTTTCCAGGGAAAGCTGGAAGAGCAATGGGTAACAGCACGAGTAGCTGCAAGTTGAGCTTTCTGTTTCCGACTGCTAACGCGAATCCGCCAACAAAGCGAGTTGGCAGGCACGCTTCCTCTTGCAGCCTGTGCCATTCGCACAGCAGCTCGGTGCTCTGCGCCTTCCTTCTGATGCCCTTCGTACCACGGCGCGCTTTCGTTCTGCTGGAGAAGACGAGCAGTCGTCTGCTTCTCGCCCAGAGAGCACGGTGGCCGCAGCGAAAGCCTCCAGGCTGCTGCTGCTTCTGCCCGAAACACGCCGGGGCTGCATGCACTTTCTCTCTCAGCGCCAGCTAGCACCACATTCTGTCTGCGTTGTAGCCTGAATCTTAAGGGAAAGATTCTCGGCTGCGTCT
Source organism: Aphelocoma coerulescens (assembly GCF_041296385.1). Lineage (NCBI taxonomy): Eukaryota > Metazoa > Chordata > Aves > Passeriformes > Corvidae > Aphelocoma > Aphelocoma coerulescens. The sequence goes on along the minus strand of NW_027183841.1, from coordinate 4,248 downwards.
CGCACACAAAACAGCTTTAGGTCAGCAAGCTTACCCAGAGCTTGTCCGCGGCGCGTGAGAACCTGTATTTGCATCAGCTTTCCAGTGGCAGCCCTCTTTCCCTTACAGCCTGCACAGCGCCGTCAGATCGTGGTGCTCTCTGCCCCTTCCTTCTCAGTTCCAAGTACCACCGCGCACCGTCCAGCCTTGCAGGGAGCAAAGAGCGGACAGAGGTCTCGCACAGAAGAACGTGCCAGGAGAGAGCCATGCTCTTTCTCTCTCCTCGTCGTCGCCCAGACTGGGGTGCTGTGTCGAAAGTCTTGGCCAGCGAAAGGCTCATCCAGCAAGGGCTTGTCTCCTGACGCATTTCGTGGCGCTGGAGCTACACAGACCGTTTGGATAACTGTAAAACAGCAAGAAAATGATTGCGCCTCGAGCTGAGGAAAATCCGTGCACAGCACGCTGTGGATGCGTGCAGTATACACTCTGGAGAGCGGGACAGCTGAAAGCCGTCGCTGGGCTTCAGTTCTGCCCGGACCACAGAAGGCGAAGAACGGAGCAGCTGGGCAGCGGGCTAATGTACTCCGTGCAGCGAGTTCCAAAGTCCAGCCGAGAGCTGCTTCACGAGCAGATTCAGCCGAGAATGCTGTGGCTGCTTCAGAAAGTTAGGCGCAGCCCTTGCACTCCAGCACACAACCTGGCCAGAAGCAGTTTCTCACACCTCCAGTGTTGCAGAGTCCATGCAGCTTGAGCACACCCAGGAGGGCGCGTCCAGAAAGAAGGCGTTCCTCAAGTGCCCCTTCTCTACGCAGCCTCGAAACTGAGCACAACACGGTGCGGCTCGGGAGCTTCTTTCTCCGAGAAGACGTGCCGTCACATTATGCGCTCTGGCAGCTCCGTTGCCCACTCGCAGCGGCCGCTCCCAAAGGAAAAGGCTCCAGGAGGTAAAAGCCACTGCCGGGCTGAACCTTCCCCTTGCCTCACGTCAAGCAGCAGAAACTGTCCGCTGCACTCCCGTACTTCCCTTCTCCGCCGCATACTACCACTGTGATCTCTGCATCTCGAGGCATAAACCGAGCACAGTTGTTTCCAGGGAAAGCTGGAAGAGCAATGGGTAACAGCACGAGTAGCTGCAAGTTGAGCTTTCTGTTTCCGACTGCTAACGCGAATCGCCAACAAAGCGAGTTGGCAGGCACGCTTCCTCTTGCAGCCTGTGCCATTCGCACAGCAGCTCGGTGCTCTGCGCCTTCCTTCTGATGCCCTTCGTACCACGGCGCGCTTTCGTTCTGCTGGAGAAGACGAGCAGTCGTCTGCTTCTCGCCCAGAGAGCACGGTGCCGGCAGCGAAAGCCTCCAGGCTGCTGCTGCTTCTGCCGAAACACGCCGGGGCTGCATGCACTTTCTCTCTCAGCGCCAGCTAGCACCACATTCTGTCTGCGTTGTAGCCTGAATCTTAAGGGAAAGATTCTCGGCTGCGTCTCGCACACAAAACAGCTTTAGGTCAGCAAGCTTACCCAGAGCTTGTCCGCGGCGCGTGAGAACCTGTATTTGCATCAGCTTTCCAGTGGCAGCCCTCTTTCCCTTACAGCCTGCACAGCGCCGTCAGATCGTGGTGCTCTCTGCTCCCTTCCTTCTCAGTTCCAAGTACCACCGCGCACCGTCCAGCCTTGCAGGGAGCAAAGACGCGGACAGAGGTCTCGCACAGAAGAACGTGCCAGGAAGAGGCCATGCTCTTTCTCTCTCCTCGTCGTCGCCCAGACTGGGGTGCTGTGTCGAAAGTCTTGGCCAGCGAAAGGCTCATCCAGCAAGGGCTTGTCTCCTGACGCATTTCGTGGCGCTGGAGCTACACAGACCGTTTGGATAACTGTAAAACAGCAAGAAAATGATTGCGCCTCGAGCTGAGGAAAATCCGTGCACAGCACGCTGTGGATGCGTGCAGTATACACTCTGGAGAGCGGGACAGCTGAAAGCCGTCGCTGGGCTTCAGTTCTGCCCGGACCACAGAAGGCGAAGAACGGAGCAGCTGGGCAGCGGGCTAATGTACTCCGTGCAGCGAGTTCCAAAGTCCAGCCGAGAGCTGCTTCACGAGCAGATTCAGCCGAGAATGCTGTGGCTGCTTCAGAAAGTTAGGCGCAGCCCTTGCACTCCAGCACACAACCTGGCCAGAAGCAGTTTCTCACACCTCCAGTGTTGCAGAGTCCATGCAGCTTGAGCACACCCAGGAGGGCGCGTCCAGAAAGAAGGCGTTCCTCAAGTGCCCCTTCTCTACGCAGCCTCGAAACTGAGCACAACACGGTGCGGCTCGGGAGCTTCTTTCTCCGAGAAGACGTGCCGTCACATTATGCGCTCTGGCAGCTCCGTTGCCCACTCGCAGCGGCCGCTCCCAAAGGAAAAGGCTCCAGGAGTAAAAGCCACTGCCGGGCTGAACCTTCCCCCTTGCCTCACGTCAAGCAGCAGAAACTGTCCGCTGCACTCCGTACTTCCCTTCTCCGCCGCATACTACCACTGTGATCTCTGCATCTCGAGGCATAAACCGAGCACAGTTGTTTCCAGGGAAAGCTGGAAGAGCAATGGGTAACAGCACGAGTAGCTGCAAGTTGAGCTTTCTGTTTCCGACTGCTAACGCGAATCCGCCAACAAAGCGAGTGGCAGGCACGCTTCCTCTTGCAGCCTGTGCCATTCGCACAGCAGCTCGGTGCTCTGCGCCTTCCTTCTGATGCCCTTCGTACCACGGCGCGCTTTCGTTCTGCTGGAGAAGACGAGCAGTCGTCTGCTTCTCGCCCAGAGAGCACGGTGCCGGCAGCGAAAGCCTCCAGGCTGCTGCTGCTTCTGCCGAAACACGCCGGGGCTGCATGCACTTTCTCTCTCAGCGCCAGCTAGCACCACATTCTGTCTGCGTTGTAGCCTGAATCTTAAGGGAAAGATTCTCGGCTGCGTCTCGCACACAAAACAGCTTTAGGTCAGCAAGCTTACCCAGAGCTTGTCCGCGGCGCGTGAGAACCTGTATTTGCATCAGCTTTCCAGTGGCAGCCCTCTTTCCCTTACAGCCTGCACAGCGCCGTCAGATCGTGGTGCTCTCTGCCCCTTCCTTCTCAGTTCCAAGTACCACCGCGCACCGTCCAGCCTTGCAGGGAGCAAAGACGCGGACAGAGGTCTCGCACAGAAGAACGTGCCAGGAAGAGGCCATGCTCTTTCTCTCCTCCTCGTCGTCGCCCAGACTGGGGTGCTGTGTCGAAAGTCTTGGCCAGCGAAAGGCTCATCCAGCAAGGGCTTGTCTCCTGACGCATTTCGTGGCGCTGGAGCTACACAGACCGTTTGGATAACTGTAAAACAGCAAGAAAATGATTGCGCCTCGAGCTGAGGAAAATCCGTGCACAGCACGCTGTGGATGCGTGCAGTATACACTCTGGAGAGCGGGACAGCTGAAAGCCGTCGCTGGGCTTCAGTTCTGCCCGGACCACAGAAGGCGAAGAACGGAGCAGCTGGGCAGCGGGCTAATGTACTCCGTGCAGCGAGTTCCAAAGTCCAGCCGAGAGCTGCTTCACGAGCAGATTCAGCCGAGAATGCTGTGGCTGCTTCAGAAAGTTAGGCGCAGCCCTTGCACTCCAGCACACAACCTGGCCAGAAGCAGTTTTCTCACACCTCCAGTGTTGCAGAGTCCATGCAGCTTGAGCACACCCAGGAGGGCGCGTCCAGAAAGAAGGCGTTCCTCAAGTGCCCCTTCTCTACGCAGCCTCGAAACTGAGCACAACACGGTGCGGCTCGGGAGCTTCTTTCTCCGAGAAGACGTGCCGTCACATTATGCGCTCTGGCAGCTCCGTTGCCCACTCGCAGCGGCCGCTCCCAAAGGAAAAGGCTCCAGGAGTAAAAGCCACTGCCGGGCTGAACCTTCCCCTTGCCTCACGTCAAGCAGCAGAAACTGTCCGCTGCACTCCGTACTTCCCTTCTCCGCCGCATACTACCACTGTGATCTCTGCATCTCGAGGCATAAACCGAGCACAGTTGTTTCCAGGGAAAGCTGGAAGAGCAATGGGTAACAGCACGAGTAGCTGCAAGTTGAGCTTTCTGTTTCCGACTGCTAACGCGAATCCGCCAACAAAGCGAGTGGCAGGCACGCTTCCTCTTGCAGCCTGTGCCATTCGCACAGCAGCTCGGTGCTCTCTGCGCCTTCCTTCTGATGCCCTTCGTACCACGGCGCGCTTTCGTTCTGCTGGAGAAGACGAGCAGTCGTCTGCTTCTCGCCCAGAGAGCACGGTGCCGGCAGCGAAAG
>NW_027183840.1:0-53521 GCF_041296385.1 Aphelocoma coerulescens | reverse complement strand
CCGCTGCACTCTGGATTGCCGTTCTCTGCCGCATCTACCGCTGTCACCTCTGCACCTCCGAGCATAAAGCTGGGCACAATTCTTTCCAGGGAAAGCTGGAAGAGAAATAGGTAGCAGCAGGAGTAGCTGCAAGTGGAACTTTCTGTGTTCAGCTGCTAACGTGAATCCGGCAGAGAAGCGAGTGCCAGCCACGCTTCCTCTTGCAGCCTGTGCGATGCGCACCGCAGCTCGGTGCCCTGCCTTCGTGCTCTATGCTCTTCGCACCACGTCGCGCTTTCATTCTGCCGGAGTCGAGCCGTCGTCCTACTTGTCGCACAGAGCACTGCGCCGGCAGCGAAATGCTCCAGCCGACTGCTTCTGCCGAAACACGCCCTGGCCTATGCACTTTCCCTCGCAGCGGCATACAGCAGCACACTGGGTCTTTCTTGTCGTCCAAATGTAAAGGGAAAGCGTCTCAGCTCCGTCTGGCACAGAGAACAGTTTTAGGTCAACAAGCTCAGCCGGAGCTTACCCCGGGCGCGTGGAAACCTGCGTTTGCACCACGTGCCAGCGGCAGCCCTCTTTCTTTTACAGCCCGCACAGCGCCGTCAGAGCGCGGTGCTCTCTGCACCTTCCTTCTCGGTTCCAAGTAGCACGGCGAACCTTACAGCCTTGCAGGGGGGGAAGGCGCGGAATAGGCGTCTCGCGAAGAAGAACGTGCCAGGACGCAAAGATGTCCTGCCTTTTCTCCTCCTCGTTGCCCGAGTTGTGGTGCGGCGTGGAAAGTCTGGGCCAGCGAAAAGCCAATCCAGCAAGTGTTTCTCGCCTGACGCATTTCGCTGAGCGAGAGCTACGCGGACACTTTCGACTCTGGGAAACGGCAAGAGGATGTGATTGTACGTCGAGCTGAGGGAAATCCGTGCACGGCACACCATGGCTGCGTGTCTTCAGTGTTCACGCTGAAGAGCGGCAAAGCTCCAAGCCATCGCTGCGCTTCAAGTTCTGTCCGGACCACAGAAGGCGAAGAACGGAGCAGCTGGGCACCGGGCTAACGTACTCAGTGGAGCGAATGTCAAGTGTCCAGCCAAGAGCTGCTTCACAAGCAGATTCAGCTGAGAATGCGCTGCCTGCTTCAGGACGGAAGGCGCAGCCCTTGCACTCCAGCACACAAGCTGGCCAGAAACAGGTTCTTGAACCTTCAGGGCTGCAGAGTCCACGCAGCTTGAGCACACCCAGAAGGACGCGTCCGGAAAGAAGGCGTTCCTCAAGTACCCCCCTTCTCCAAGCAGCCTTGAAACTGGGCACAACACACTGCGGCTCGGCGGCTTCCTTCTCAGATAGGCGTACCGTCACGTTATTCACTCTCGCAGCTCCGTTGCCCACTTGCAGCAGCTGCTGCTACCGAAGCAAAAGGCTCCAGAAGTAAAAGCCACTGCTGGGCTGCACGTTCGCCTTGCCTCGCGTAAAGCACCAGAAACCGTCCGCTGCACTCTGGATTGCCATTCTCTGCCGCATCTACCGCTGTCACCTCTGCACCTCCGAGCATAAAGCTGGGCACAATTCTTTCCAGGGAAAGCTGGAAGAGAAGTAGGTAGCAGCAGGAGTAGCTGCAAGTGGAACTTTCTGTGTTCAGCTGCTAACGTGAATCCGCAGAGAAGCGAGTGCCAGCCACGCTTCCTCTTGCAGCCTGTGCGATGCGCACCGCAGCTCGGTGCCCTGCCTTCGTGCTCTATGCTCTTCGCACCACGTCGCGCTTTCATTCTGCCGGAGTCGAGCCGTCGTCCTACTTGTCGCACAGAGCACTGCGCCGGCAGCGAAATGCTCCAGCCGACTGCTTCTGCCGAAACACGCCCTGGCCTATGCACTTTCCCTCGCAGCGGCATACAGCAGCACACTGGGTCTTTCTTGTCGTCCAAATGTAAAGGGAAAGCGTCTCAGCTCCGTCTGGCACAGAGAACAGTTTTAGGTCAACAAGCTCAGCCGGAGCTTACCCCGGGCGCGTGGAAACCTGCGTTTGCACCACGTGCCAGCGGCAGCCCTCTTTCTTTTACAGCCCGCACAGCGCCGTCAGAGCGCGGTGCTCTCTGCACCTTCCTTCTCGGTTCCAAGTAGCACGGCGAACCTTACAGCCTTGCAGGGGGGGAAGGCGCGGAATAGGCGTCTCGCGAAGAAGAACGTGCCAGGACGCAAAGATGTCCTGCCTTTTCTCCTCCTCGTTGCCCGAGTTGTGGTGCGGCGTGGAAAGTCTGGGCCAGCGAAAAGCCAATCCAGCAAGTGTTTCTCGCCTGACGCATTTCGCTGAGCGAGAGCTACGCGGACACTTTCGACTCTGGGAAACGGCAAGAGGATGTGATTGTACGTCGAGCTGAGGGAAATCCGTGCACGGCACACCGTGGCTGCGTGCAGTGTTCACGCTGAAGAGCGGCAAAGCTCCAAGCCATCGCTGCGCTTCAAGTTCTGTCCGGACCACAGAAGGCGAAGAACGGAGCAGCTGGGCACCGGGCTAACGTACTCAGTGGAGCGAATGTCAAGTGTCCAGCCAAGAGCTGCTTCACAAGCAGATTCAGCTGAGAATGCGCTGCCTGCTTCAGGACGGAAGGCGCAGCCCTTGCACTCCAGCACACAAGCTGGCCAGAAACAGGTTCTTGAACCTTCAGGGCTGCAGAGTCCACGCAGCTTGAGCACACCCAGAAGGACGCGTCCGGAAAGAAGGCGTTCCTCAAGTACCCCCCTTCTCCAAGCAGCCTTGAAACTGGGCACAACACACTGCGGCTCGGCGGCTTCCTTCTCAGATAGGCGTACCGTCACGTTATTCACTCTCGCAGCTCCGTTGCCCACTTGCAGCAGCTGCTGCTACCGAAGCAAAAGGCTCCAGAAGTAAAAGCCACTGCTGGGCTGCACGTTCGCCTTGCCTCGCGTAAAGCACCAGAAACCGTCCGCTGCACTCTGGATTGCCGTTCTCTGCCGCATCTACCGCTGTCACCTCTGCACCTCCGAGCATAAAGCTGGGCACAATTCTTTCCAGGGAAAGCTGGAAGAGAAATAGGTAGCAGCAGGAGTAGCTGCAAGTGGAACTTTCTGTGTTCAGCTGCTAACGTGAATCCGGCAGAGAAGCGAGTGCCAGCCACGCTTCCTCTTGCAGCCTGTGCGATGCGCACCGCAGCTCGGTGCCCTGCCTTCGTGCTCTATGCTCTTCGCACCACGTCGCGCTTTCATTCTGCCGGAGTCGAGCCGTCGTCCTACTTGTCGCACAGAGCACTGCGCCGGCAGCGAAATGCTCCAGCCGACTGCTTCTGCCGAAACACGCCCTGGCCTATGCACTTTCCCTCGCAGCGGCATACAGCAGCACACTGGGTCTTTCTTGTCGTCCAAATGTAAAGGGAAAGCGTCTCAGCTCCGTCTGGCACAGAGAACAGTTTTAGGTCAACAAGCTCAGCCGGAGCTTACCCCGGGCGCGTGGAAACCTGCGTTTGCACCACGTGCCAGCGGCAGCCCTCTTTCTTTTACAGCCCGCACAGCGCCGTCAGAGCGCGGTGCTCTCTGCACCTTCCTTCTCGGTTCCAAGTAGCACGGCGAACTTTACAGCCTTGCAGGGGGGGAAGGCGCGGAATAGGCGTCTCGCGAAGAAGAACGTGCCAGGACGCAAAGATGTCCTGCCTTTTCTCCTCCTCGTTGCCCGAGTTGTGGTGCGGCGTGGAAAGTCTGGGCCAGCGAAAAGCCAATCCAGCAAGTGTTTCTCGCCTGACGCATTTCGCTGAGCGAGAGCTACGCGGACACTTTCGACTCTGGGAAACGGCAAGAGGATGTGATTGTACGTCGAGCTGAGGGAAATCCGTGCACGGCACACCGTGGCTGCGTGCAGTGTTCACGCTGAAGAGCGGCAAAGCTCCAAGCCATCGCTGCGCTTCAAGTTCTGTCCGGACCACAGAAGGCGAAGAACGGAGCAGCTGGGCACCGGGCTAACGTACTCAGTGGAGCGAATGTCAAGTGTCCAGCCAAGAGCTGCTTCACAAGCAGATTCAGCTGAGAATGCGCTGCCTGCTTCAGGACGGAAGGCGCAGCCCTTGCACTCCAGCACACAAGCTGGCCAGAAACAGGTTCTTGAACCTTCAGGGCTGCAGAGTCCACGCAGCTTGAGCACACCCAGAAGGACGCGTCCGGAAAGAAGGCGTTCCTCAAGTACCCCCCTTCTCCAAGCAGCCTTGAAACTGGGCACAACACACTGCGGCTCGGCGGCTTCCTTCTCAGATAGGCGTACCGTCACGTTATTCACTCTCGCAGCTCCGTTGCCCACTTGCAGCAGCTGCTGCTACCGAAGCAAAAGGCTCCAGAAGTAAAAGCCACTGCTGGGCTGCACGTTCGCCTTGCCTCGCGTAAAGCACCAGAAACCGTCCGCTGCACTCTGGATTGCCGTTCTCTGCCGCATCTACCGCTGTCACCTCTGCACCTCCGAGCATAAAGCTGGGCACAATTCTTTCCAGGGAAAGCTGGAAGAGAAATAGGTAGCAGCAGGAGTAGCTGCAAGTGGAACTTTCTGTGTTCAGCTGCTAACGTGAATCCGGCAGAGAAGCGAGTGCCAGCCACGCTTCCTCTTGCAGCCTGTGCGATGCGCACCGCAGCTCGGTGCCCTGCCTTCGTGCTCTATGCTCTTCGCACCACGTCGCGCTTTCATTCTGCCGGAGTCGAGCCGTCGTCCTACTTGTCGCACAGAGCACTGCGCCGGCAGCGAAATGCTCCAGCCGACTGCTTCTGCCGAAACACGCCCTGGCCTATGCACTTTCCCTCGCAGCGGCATACAGCAGCACACTGGGTCTTTCTTGTCGTCCAAATGTAAAGGGAAAGCGTCTCAGCTCCGTCTGGCACAGAGAACAGTTTTAGGTCAACAAGCTCAGCCGGAGCTTACCCCGGGCGCGTGGAAACCTGCGTTTGCACCACGTGCCAGCGGCAGCCCTCTTTCTTTTACAGCCCGCACAGCGCCGTCAGAGCGCGGTGCTCTCTGCACCTTCCTTCTCGGTTCCAAGTAGCACGGCGAACCTTACAGCCTTGCAGGGGGGGAAGGCGCGGAATAGGCGTCTCGCGAAGAAGAACGTGCCAGGACGCAAAGATGTCCTGCCTTTTCTCCTCCTCGTTGCCCGAGTTGTGGTGCGGCGTGGAAAGTCTGGGCCAGCGAAAAGCCAATCCAGCAAGTGTTTCTCGCCTGACGCATTTCGCTGAGCGAGAGCTACGCGGACACTTTCGACTCTGGGAAACGGCAAGAGGATGTGATTGTACGTCGAGCTGAGGGAAATCCGTGCACGGCACACCGTGGCTGCGTGCAGTGTTCACGCTGAAGAGCGGCAAAGCTCCAAGCCATCGCTGCGCTTCAAGTTCTGTCCGGACCACAGAAGGCGAAGAACGGAGCAGCTGGGCACCGGGCTAACGTACTCAGTGGAGCGAATGTCAAGTGTCCAGCCAAGAGCTGCTTCACAAGCAGATTCAGCTGAGAATGCGCTGCCTGCTTCAGGACGGAAGGCGCAGCCCTTGCACTCCAGCACACAAGCTGGCCAGAAACAGGTTCTTGAACCTTCAGGGCTGCAGAGTCCACGCAGCTTGAGCACACCCAGAAGGACGCGTCCGGAAAGAAGGCGTTCCTCAAGTACCCCCCTTCTCCAAGCAGCCTTGAAACTGGGCACAACACACTGCGGCTCGGCGGCTTCCTTCTCAGATAGGCGTACCGTCACGTTATTCACTCTCGCAGCTCCGTTGCCCACTTGCAGCAGCTGCTGCTACCGAAGCAAAAGGCTCCAGAAGTAAAAGCCACTGCTGGGCTGCACGTTCGCCTTGCCTCGCGTAAAGCACCAGAAACCGTCCGCTGCACTCTGGATTGCCGTTCTCTGCCGCATCTACCGCTGTCACCTCTGCACCTCCGAGCATAAAGCTGGGCACAATTCTTTCCAGGGAAAGCTGGAAGAGAAATAGGTAGCAGCAGGAGTAGCTGCAAGTGGAACTTTCTGTGTTCAGCTGCTAACGTGAATCCGCAGAGAAGCGAGTGCCAGCCACGCTTCCTCTTGCAGCCTGTGCGATGCGCACCGCAGCTCGGTGCCCTGCCTTCGTGCTCTATGCTCTTCGCACCACGTCGCGCTTTCATTCTGCCGGAGTCGAGCCGTCGTCCTACTTGTCGCACAGAGCACTGCGCCGGCAGCGAAATGCTCCAGCCGACTGCTTCTGCCGAAACACGCCCTGGCCTATGCACTTTCCCTCGCAGCGGCATACAGCAGCACACTGGGTCTTTCTTGTCGTCCAAATGTAAAGGGAAAGCGTCTCAGCTCCGTCTGGCACAGAGAACAGTTTTAGGTCAACAAGCTCAGCCGGAGCTTACCCCGGGCGCGTGGAAACCTGCGTTTGCACCACGTGCCAGCGGCAGCCCTCTTTCTTTTACAGCCCGCACAGCGCCGTCAGAGCGCGGTGCTCTCTGCACCTTCCTTCTCGGTTCCAAGTAGCACGGCGAACCTTACAGCCTTGCAGGGGGGGAAGGCGCGGAATAGGCGTCTCGCGAAGAAGAACGTGCCAGGACGCAAAGATGTCCTGCCTTTTCTCCTCCTCGTTGCCCGAGTTGTGGTGCGGCGTGGAAAGTCTGGGCCAGCGAAAAGCCAATCCAGCAAGTGTTTCTCGCCTGACGCATTTCGCTGAGCGAGAGCTACGCGGACACTTTCGACTCTGGGAAACGGCAAGAGGATGTGATTGTACGTCGAGCTGAGGGAAATCCGTGCACGGCACACCGTGGCTGCGTGCAGTGTTCACGCTGAAGAGCGGCAAAGCTCCAAGCCATCGCTGCGCTTCAAGTTCTGTCCGGTCCACAGAAGGCGAAGAACGGAGCAGCTGGGCACCGGGCTAACGTACTCAGTGGAGCGAATGTCAAGTGTCCAGCCAAGAGCTGCTTCACAAGCAGATTCAGCTGAGAATGCGCTGCCTGCTTCAGGACGGAAGGCGCAGCCCTTGCACTCCAGCACACAAGCTGGCCAGAAACAGGTTCTTGAACCTTCAGGGCTGCAGAGTCCACGCAGCTTGAGCACACCCAGAAGGACGCGTCCGGAAAGAAGGCGTTCCTCAAGTACCCCCCTTCTCCAAGCAGCCTTGAAACTGGGCACAACACACTGCGGCTCGGCGGCTTCCTTCTCAGATAGGCGTACCGTCACGTTATTCACTCTCGCAGCTCCGTTGCCCACTTGCAGCAGCTGCTGCTACCGAAGCAAAAGGCTCCAGAAGTAAAAGCCACTGCTGGGCTGCACGTTCGCCTTGCCTCGCGTAAAGCACCAGAAACCGTCCGCTGCACTCTGGATTGCCGTTCTCTGCCGCATCTACCGCTGTCACCTCTGCACCTCCGAGCATAAAGCTGGGCACAATTCTTTCCAGGGAAAGCTGGAAGAGAAATAGGTAGCAGCAGGAGTAGCTGCAAGTGGAACTTTCTGTGTTCAGCTGCTAACGTGAATCCGGCAGAGAAGCGAGTGCCAGCCACGCTTCCTCTTGCAGCCTGTGCGATGCGCACCGCAGCTCGGTGCCCTGCCTTCGTGCTCTATGCTCTTCGCACCACGTCGCGCTTTCATTCTGCCGGAGTCGAGCCGTCGTCCTACTTGTCGCACAGAGCACTGCGCCGGCAGCGAAATGCTCCAGCCGACTGCTTCTGCCGAAACACGCCCTGGCCTATGCACTTTCCCTCGCAGCGGCATACAGCAGCACACTGGGTCTTTCTTGTCGTCCAAATGTAAAGGGAAAGCGTCTCAGCTCCGTCTGGCACAGAGAACAGTTTTAGGTCAACAAGCTCAGCCGGAGCTTACCCCGGGCGCGTGGAAACCTGCGTTTGCACCACGTGCCAGCGGCAGCCCTCTTTCTTTTACAGCCCGCACAGCGCCGTCAGAGCGCGGTGCTCTCTGCACCTTCCTTCTCGGTTCCAAGTAGCACGGCGAACCTTACAGCCTTGCAGGGGGGGAAGGCGCGGAATAGGCGTCTCGCGAAGAAGAACGTGCCAGGACGCAAAGATGTCCTGCCTTTTCTCCTCCTCGTTGCCCGAGTTGTGGTGCGGCGTGGAAAGTCTGGGCCAGCGAAAAGCCAATCCAGCAAGTGTTTCTCGCCTGACGCATTTCGCTGAGCGAGAGCTACGCGGACACTTTCGACTCTGGGAAACGGCAAGAGGATGTGATTGTACGTCGAGCTGAGGGAAATCCGTGCACGGCACACCGTGGCTGCGTGCAGTGTTCACGCTGAAGAGCGGCAAAGCTCCAAGCCATCGCTGCGCTTCAAGTTCTGTCCGGACCACAGAAGGCGAAGAACGGAGCAGCTGGGCACCGGGCTAACGTACTCAGTGGAGCGAATGTCAAGTGTCCAGCCAAGAGCTGCTTCACAAGCAGATTCAGCTGAGAATGCGCTGCCTGCTTCAGGACGGAAGGCGCAGCCCTTGCACTCCAGCACACAAGCTGGCCAGAAACAGGTTCTTGAACCTTCAGGGCTGCAGAGTCCACGCAGCTTGAGCACACCCAGAAGGACGCGTCCGGAAAGAAGGCGTTCCTCAAGTACCCCCCTTCTCCAAGCAGCCTTGAAACTGGGCACAACACACTGCGGCTCGGCGGCTTCCTTCTCAGATAGGCGTACCGTCACGTTATTCACTCTCGCAGCTCCGTTGCCCACTTGCAGCAGCTGCTGCTACCGAAGCAAAAGGCTCCAGAAGTAAAAGCCACTGCTGGGCTGCACGTTCGCCTTGCCTCGCGTAAAGCACCAGAAACCGTCCGCTGCACTCTGGATTGCCGTTCTCTGCCGCATCTACCGCTGTCACCTCTGCACCTCCGAGCATAAAGCTGGGCACAATTCTTTCCAGGGAAAGCTGGAAGAGAAATAGGTAGCAGCAGGAGTAGCTGCAAGTGGAACTTTCTGTGTTCAGCTGCTAACGTGAATCCGGCAGAGAAGCGAGTGCCAGCCACGCTTCCTCTTGCAGCCTGTGCGATGCGCACCGCAGCTCGGTGCCCTGCCTTCGTGCTCTATGCTCTTCGCACCACGTCGCGCTTTCATTCTGCCGGAGTCGAGCCGTCGTCCTACTTGTCGCACAGAGCACTGCGCCGGCAGCGAAATGCTCCAGCCGACTGCTTCTGCCGAAACACGCCCTGGCCTATGCACTTTCCCTCGCAGCGGCATACAGCAGCACACTGGGTCTTTCTTGTCGTCCAAATGTAAAGGGAAAGCGTCTCAGCTCCGTCTGGCACAGAGAACAGTTTTAGGTCAACAAGCTCAGCCGGAGCTTACCCCGGGCGCGTGGAAACCTGCGTTTGCACCACGTGCCAGCGGCAGCCCTCTTTCTTTTACAGCCCGCACAGCGCCGTCAGAGCGCGGTGCTCTCTGCACCTTCCTTCTCGGTTCCAAGTAGCACGGCGAACCTTACAGCCTTGCAGGGGGGGAAGGCGCGGAATAAGCGTCTCGCGAAGAAGAACGTGCCAGGACGCAAAGATGTCCTGCCTTTTCTCCTCCTCGTTGCCCGAGTTGTGGTGCGGCGTGGAAAGTCTGGGCCAGCGAAAAGCCAATCCAGCAAGTGTTTCTCGCCTGACGCATTTCGCTGAGCGAGAGCTACGCGGACACTTTCGACTCTGGGAAACGGCAAGAGGATGTGATTGTACGTCGAGCTGAGGGAAATCCGTGCACGGCACACCGTGGCTGCGTGCAGTGTTCACGCTGAAGAGCGGCAAAGCTCCAAGCCATCGCTGCGCTTCAAGTTCTGTCCGGACCACAGAAGGCGAAGAACGGAGCAGCTGGGCACCGGGCTAACGTACTCAGTGGAGCGAATGTCAAGTGTCCAGCCAAGAGCTGCTTCACAAGCAGATTCAGCTGAGAATGCGCTGCCTGCTTCAGGACGGAAGGCGCAGCCCTTGCACTCCAGCACACAAGCTGGCCAGAAACAGGTTCTTGAACCTTCAGGGCTGCAGAGTCCACGCAGCTTGAGCACACCCAGAAGGACGCGTCCGGAAAGAAGGCGTTCCTCAAGTACCCCCCTTCTCCAAGCAGCCTTGAAACTGGGCACAACACACTGCGGCTCGGCGGCTTCCTTCTCAGATAGGCGTACCGTCACGTTATTCACTCTCGCAGCTCCGTTGCCCACTTGCAGCAGCTGCTGCTACCGAAGCAAAAGGCTCCAGAAGTAAAAGCCACTGCTGGGCTGCACGTTCGCCTTGCCTCGCGTAAAGCACCAGAAACCGTCCGCTGCACTCTGGATTGCCGTTCTCTGCCGCATCTACCGCTGTCACCTCTGCACCTCCGAGCATAAAGCTGGGCACAATTCTTTCCAGGGAAAGCTGGAAGAGAAATAGGTAGCAGCAGGAGTAGCTGCAAGTGGAACTTTCTGTGTTCAGCTGCTAACGTGAATCCGCAGAGAAGCGAGTGCCAGCCACGCTTCCTCTTGCAGCCTGTGCGATGCGCACCGCAGCTCGGTGCCCTGCCTTCGTGCTCTATGCTCTTCGCACCACGTCGCGCTTTCATTCTGCCGGAGTCGAGCCGTCGTCCTACTTGTCGCACAGAGCACTGCGCCGGCAGCGAAATGCTCCAGCCGACTGCTTCTGCCGAAACACGCCCTGGCCTATGCACTTTCCCTCGCAGCGGCATACAGCAGCACACTGGGTCTTTCTTGTCGTCCAAATGTAAAGGGAAAGCGTCTCAGCTCCGTCTGGCACAGAGAACAGTTTTAGGTCAACAAGCTCAGCCGGAGCTTACCCCGGGCGCGTGGAAACCTGCGTTTGCACCACGTGCCAGCGGCAGCCCTCTTTCTTTTACAGCCCGCACAGCGCCGTCAGAGCGCGGTGCTCTCTGCACCTTCCTTCTCGGTTCCAAGTAGCACGGCGAACCTTACAGCCTTGCAGGGGGGGAAGGCGCGGAATAGGCGTCTCGCGAAGAAGAACGTGCCAGGACGCAAAGATGTCCTGCCTTTTCTCCTCCTCGTTGCCCGAGTTGTGGTGCGGCGTGGAAAGTCTGGGCCAGCGAAAAGCCAATCCAGCAAGTGTTTCTCGCCTGACGCATTTCGCTGAGCGAGAGCTACGCGGACACTTTCGACTCTGGGAAACGGCAAGAGGATGTGATTGTACGTCGAGCTGAGGGAAATCCGTGCACGGCACACCGTGGCTGCGTGCAGTGTTCACGCTGAAGAGCGGCAAAGCTCCAAGCCATCGCTGCGCTTCAAGTTCTGTCCGGACCACAGAAGGCGAAGAACGGAGCAGCTGGGCACCGGGCTAACGTACTCAGTGGAGCGAATGTCAAGTGTCCAGCCAAGAGCTGCTTCACAAGCAGATTCAGCTGAGAATGCGCTGCCTGCTTCAGGACGGAAGGCGCAGCCCTTGCACTCCAGCACACAAGCTGGCCAGAAACAGGTTCTTGAACCTTCAGGGCTGCAGAGTCCACGCAGCTTGAGCACACCCAGAAGGACGCGTCCGGAAAGAAGGCGTTCCTCAAGTACCCCCCTTCTCCAAGCAGCCTTGAAACTGGGCACAACACACTGCGGCTCGGCGGCTTCCTTCTCAGATAGGCGTACCGTCACGTTATTCACTCTCGCAGCTCCGTTGCCCACTTGCAGCAGCTGCTGCTACCGAAGCAAAAGGCTCCAGAAGTAAAAGCCACTGCTGGGCTGCACGTTCGCCTTGCCTCGCGTAAAGCACCAGAAACCGTCCGCTGCACTCTGGATTGCCGTTCTCTGCCGCATCTACCGCTGTCACCTCTGCACCTCCGAGCATAAAGCTGGGCACAATTCTTTCCAGGGAAAGCTGGAAGAGAAATAGGTAGCAGCAGGAGTAGCTGCAAGTGGAACTTTCTGTGTTCAGCTGCTAACGTGAATCCGCAGAGAAGCGAGTGCCAGCCACGCTTCCTCTTGCAGCCTGTGCGATGCGCACCGCAGCTCGGTGCCCTGCCTTCGTGCTCTATGCTCTTCGCACCACGTCGCGCTTTCATTCTGCCGGAGTCGAGCCGTCGTCCTACTTGTCGCACAGAGCACTGCGCCGGCAGCGAAATGCTCCAGCCGACTGCTTCTGCCGAAACACGCCCTGGCCTATGCACTTTCCCTCGCAGCGGCATACAGCAGCACACTGGGTCTTTCTTGTCGTCCAAATGTAAAGGGAAAGCGTCTCAGCTCCGTCTGGCACAGAGAACAGTTTTAGGTCAACAAGCTCAGCCGGAGCTTACCCCGGGCGCGTGGAAACCTGCGTTTGCACCACGTGCCAGCGGCAGCCCTCTTTCTTTTACAGCCCGCACAGCGCCGTCAGAGCGCGGTGCTCTCTGCACCTTCCTTCTCGGTTCCAAGTAGCACGGCGAACCTTACAGCCTTGCAGGGGGGGAAGGCGCGGAATAGGCGTCTCGCGAAGAAGAACGTGCCAGGACGCAAAGATGTCCTGCCTTTTCTCCTCCTCGTTGCCCGAGTTGTGGTGCGGCGTGGAAAGTCTGGGCCAGCGAAAAGCCAATCCAGCAAGTGTTTCTCGCCTGACGCATTTCGCTGAGCGAGAGCTACGCGGACACTTTCGACTCTGGGAAACGGCAAGAGGATGTGATTGTACGTCGAGCTGAGGGAAATCCGTGCACGGCACACCGTGGCTGCGTGCAGTGTTCACGCTGAAGAGCGGCAAAGCTCCAAGCCATCGCTGCGCTTCAAGTTCTGTCCGGACCACAGAAGGCGAAGAACGGAGCAGCTGGGCACCGGGCTAACGTACTCAGTGGAGCGAATGTCAAGTGTCCAGCCAAGAGCTGCTTCACAAGCAGATTCAGCTGAGAATGCGCTGCCTGCTTCAGGACGGAAGGCGCAGCCCTTGCACTCCAGCACACAAGCTGGCCAGAAACAGGTTCTTGAACCTTCAGGGCTGCAGAGTCCACGCAGCTTGAGCACACCCAGAAGGACGCGTCCGGAAAGAAGGCGTTCCTCAAGTACCCCCCTTCTCCAAGCAGCCTTGAAACTGGGCACAACACACTGCGGCTCGGCGGCTTCCTTCTCAGATAGGCGTACCGTCACGTTATTCACTCTCGCAGCTCCGTTGCCCACTTGCAGCAGCTGCTGCTACCGAAGCAAAAGGCTCCAGAAGTAAAAGCCACTGCTGGGCTGCACGTTCGCCTTGCCTCGCGTAAAGCACCAGAAACCGTCCGCTGCACTCTGGATTGCCGTTCTCTGCCGCATCTACCGCTGTCACCTCTGCACCTCCGAGCATAAAGCTGGGCACAATTCTTTCCAGGGAAAGCTGGAAGAGAAATAGGTAGCAGCAGGAGTAGCTGCAAGTGGAACTTTCTGTGTTCAGCTGCTAACGTGAATCCGCAGAGAAGCGAGTGCCAGCCACGCTTCCTCTTGCAGCCTGTGCGATGCGCACCGCAGCTCGGTGCCCTGCCTTCGTGCTCTATGCTCTTCGCACCACGTCGCGCTTTCATTCTGCCGGAGTCGAGCCGTCGTCCTACTTGTCGCACAGAGCACTGCGCCGGCAGCGAAATGCTCCAGCCGACTGCTTCTGCCGAAACACGCCCTGGCCTATGCACTTTCCCTCGCAGCGGCATACAGCAGCACACTGGGTCTTTCTTGTCGTCCAAATGTAAAGGGAAAGCGTCTCAGCTCCGTCTGGCACAGAGAACAGTTTTAGGTCAACAAGCTCAGCCGGAGCTTACCCCGGGCGCGTGGAAACCTGCGTTTGCACCACGTGCCAGCGGCAGCCCTCTTTCTTTTACAGCCCGCACAGCGCCGTCAGAGCGCGGTGCTCTCTGCACCTTCCTTCTCGGTTCCAAGTAGCACGGCGAACCTTACAGCCTTGCAGGGGGGGAAGGCGCGGAATAGGCGTCTCGCGAAGAAGAACGTGCCAGGACGCAAAGATGTCCTGCCTTTTCTCCTCCTCGTTGCCCGAGTTGTGGTGCGGCGTGGAAAGTCTGGGCCAGCGAAAAGCCAATCCAGCAAGTGTTTCTCGCCTGACGCATTTCGCTGAGCGAGAGCTACGCGGACACTTTCGACTCTGGGAAACGGCAAGAGGATGTGATTGTACGTCGAGCTGAGGGAAATCCGTGCACGGCACACCGTGGCTGCGTGCAGTGTTCACGCTGAAGAGCGGCAAAGCTCCAAGCCATCGCTGCGCTTCAAGTTCTGTCCGGACCACAGAAGGCGAAGAACGGAGCAGCTGGGCACCGGGCTAACGTACTCAGTGGAGCGAATGTCAAGTGTCCAGCCAAGAGCTGCTTCACAAGCAGATTCAGCTGAGAATGCGCTGCCTGCTTCAGGACGGAAGGCGCAGCCCTTGCACTCCAGCACACAAGCTGGCCAGAAACAGGTTCTTGAACCTTCAGGGCTGCAGAGTCCACGCAGCTTGAGCACACCCAGAAGGACGCGTCCGGAAAGAAGGCGTTCCTCAAGTACCCCCCTTCTCCAAGCAGCCTTGAAACTGGGCACAACACACTGCGGCTCGGCGGCTTCCTTCTCAGATAGGCGTACCGTCACGTTATTCACTCTCGCAGCTCCGTTGCCCACTTGCAGCAGCTGCTGCTACCGAAGCAAAAGGCTCCAGAAGTAAAAGCCACTGCTGGGCTGCACGTTCGCCTTGCCTCGCGTAAAGCACCAGAAACCGTCCGCTGCACTCTGGATTGCCGTTCTCTGCCGCATCTACCGCTGTCACCTCTGCACCTCCGAGCATAAAGCTGGGCACAATTCTTTCCAGGGAAAGCTGGAAGAGAAATAGGTAGCAGCAGGAGTAGCTGCAAGTGGAACTTTCTGTGTTCAGCTGCTAACGTGAATCCGCAGAGAAGCGAGTGCCAGCCACGCTTCCTCTTGCAGCCTGTGCGATGCGCACCGCAGCTCGGTGCCCTGCCTTCGTGCTCTATGCTCTTCGCACCACGTCGCGCTTTCATTCTGCCGGAGTCGAGCCGTCGTCCTACTTGTCGCACAGAGCACTGCGCCGGCAGCGAAATGCTCCAGCCGACTGCTTCTGCCGAAACACGCCCTGGCCTATGCACTTTCCCTCGCAGCGGCATACAGCAGCACACTGGGTCTTTCTTGTCGTCCAAATGTAAAGGGAAAGCGTCTCAGCTCCGTCTGGCACAGAGAACAGTTTTAGGTCAACAAGCTCAGCCGGAGCTTACCCCGGGCGCGTGGAAACCTGCGTTTGCACCACGTGCCAGCGGCAGCCCTCTTTCTTTTACAGCCCGCACAGCGCCGTCAGAGCGCGGTGCTCTCTGCACCTTCCTTCTCGGTTCCAAGTAGCACGGCGAACCTTACAGCCTTGCAGGGGGGGAAGGCGCGGAATAGGCGTCTCGCGAAGAAGAACGTGCCAGGACGCAAAGATGTCCTGCCTTTTCTCCTCCTCGTTGCCCGAGTTGTGGTGCGGCGTGGAAAGTCTGGGCCAGCGAAAAGCCAATCCAGCAAGTGTTTCTCGCCTGACGCATTTCGCTGAGCGAGAGCTACGCGGACACTTTCGACTCTGGGAAACGGCAAGAGGATGTGATTGTACGTCGAGCTGAGGGAAATCCGTGCACGGCACACCGTGGCTGCGTGCAGTGTTCACGCTGAAGAGCGGCAAAGCTCCAAGCCATCGCTGCGCTTCAAGTTCTGTCCGGACCACAGAAGGCGAAGAACGGAGCAGCTGGGCACCGGGCTAACGTACTCAGTGGAGCGAATGTCAAGTGTCCAGCCAAGAGCTGCTTCACAAGCAGATTCAGCTGAGAATGCGCTGCCTGCTTCAGGACGGAAGGCGCAGCCCTTGCACTCCAGCACACAAGCTGGCCAGAAACAGGTTCTTGAACCTTCAGGGCTGCAGAGTCCACGCAGCTTGAGCACACCCAGAAGGACGCGTCCGGAAAGAAGGCGTTCCTCAAGTACCCCCCTTCTCCAAGCAGCCTTGAAACTGGGCACAACACACTGCGGCTCGGCGGCTTCCTTCTCAGATAGGCGTACCGTCACGTTATTCACTCTCGCAGCTCCGTTGCCCACTTGCAGCAGCTGCTGCTACCGAAGCAAAAGGCTCCAGAAGTAAAAGCCACTGCTGGGCTGCACGTTCGCCTTGCCTCGCGTAAAGCACCAGAAACCGTCCGCTGCACTCTGGATTGCCGTTCTCTGCCGCATCTACCGCTGTCACCTCTGCACCTCCGAGCATAAAGCTGGGCACAATTCTTTCCAGGGAAAGCTGGAAGAGAAATAGGTAGCAGCAGGAGTAGCTGCAAGTGGAACTTTCTGTGTTCAGCTGCTAACGTGAATCCGCAGAGAAGCGAGTGCCAGCCACGCTTCCTCTTGCAGCCTGTGCGATGCGCACCGCAGCTCGGTGCCCTGCCTTCGTGCTCTATGCTCTTCGCACCACGTCGCGCTTTCATTCTGCCGGAGTCGAGCCGTCGTCCTACTTGTCGCACAGAGCACTGCGCCGGCAGCGAAATGCTCCAGCCGACTGCTTCTGCCGAAACACGCCCTGGCCTATGCACTTTCCCTCGCAGCGGCATACAGCAGCACACTGGGTCTTTCTTGTCGTCCAAATGTAAAGGGAAAGCGTCTCAGCTCCGTCTGGCACAGAGAACAGTTTTAGGTCAACAAGCTCAGCCGGAGCTTACCCCGGGCGCGTGGAAACCTGCGTTTGCACCACGTGCCAGCGGCAGCCCTCTTTCTTTTACAGCCCGCACAGCGCCGTCAGAGCGCGGTGCTCTCTGCACCTTCCTTCTCGGTTCCAAGTAGCACGGCGAACCTTACAGCCTTGCAGGGGGGGAAGGCGCGGAATAGGCGTCTCGCGAAGAAGAACGTGCCAGGACGCAAAGATGTCCTGCCTTTTCTCCTCCTCGTTGCCCGAGTTGTGGTGCGGCGTGGAAAGTCTGGGCCAGCGAAAAGCCAATCCAGCAAGTGTTTCTCGCCTGACGCATTTCGCTGAGCGAGAGCTACGCGGACACTTTCGACTCTGGGAAACGGCAAGAGGATGTGATTGTACGTCGAGCTGAGGGAAATCCGTGCACGGCACACCGTGGCTGCGTGCAGTGTTCACGCTGAAGAGCGGCAAAGCTCCAAGCCATCGCTGCGCTTCAAGTTCTGTCCGGACCACAGAAGGCGAAGAACGGAGCAGCTGGGCACCGGGCTAACGTACTCAGTGGAGCGAATGTCAAGTGTCCAGCCAAGAGCTGCTTCACAAGCAGATTCAGCTGAGAATGCGCTGCCTGCTTCAGGACGGAAGGCGCAGCCCTTGCACTCCAGCACACAAGCTGGCCAGAAACAGGTTCTTGAACCTTCAGGGCTGCAGAGTCCACGCAGCTTGAGCACACCCAGAAGGACGCGTCCGGAAAGAAGGCGTTCCTCAAGTACCCCCCTTCTCCAAGCAGCCTTGAAACTGGGCACAACACACTGCGGCTCGGCGGCTTCCTTCTCAGATAGGCGTACCGTCACGTTATTCACTCTCGCAGCTCCGTTGCCCACTTGCAGCAGCTGCTGCTACCGAAGCAAAAGGCTCCAGAAGTAAAAGCCACTGCTGGGCTGCACGTTCGCCTTGCCTCGCGTAAAGCACCAGAAACCGTCCGCTGCACTCTGGATTGCCGTTCTCTGCCGCATCTACCGCTGTCACCTCTGCACCTCCGAGCATAAAGCTGGGCACAATTCTTTCCAGGGAAAGCTGGAAGAGAAATAGGTAGCAGCAGGAGTAGCTGCAAGTGGAACTTTCTGTGTTCAGCTGCTAACGTGAATCCGCAGAGAAGCGAGTGCCAGCCACGCTTCCTCTTGCAGCCTGTGCGATGCGCACCGCAGCTCGGTGCCCTGCCTTCGTGCTCTATGCTCTTCGCACCACGTCGCGCTTTCATTCTGCCGGAGTCGAGCCGTCGTCCTACTTGTCGCACAGAGCACTGCGCCGGCAGCGAAATGCTCCAGCCGACTGCTTCTGCCGAAACACGCCCTGGCCTATGCACTTTCCCTCGCAGCGGCATACAGCAGCACACTGGGTCTTTCTTGTCGTCCAAATGTAAAGGGAAAGCGTCTCAGCTCCGTCTGGCACAGAGAACAGTTTTAGGTCAACAAGCTCAGCCGGAGCTTACCCCGGGCGCGTGGAAACCTGCGTTTGCACCACGTGCCAGCGGCAGCCCTCTTTCTTTTACAGCCCGCACAGCGCCGTCAGAGCGCGGTGCTCTCTGCACCTTCCTTCTCGGTTCCAAGTAGCACGGCGAACCTTACAGCCTTGCAGGGGGGGAAGGCGCGGAATAGGCGTCTCGCGAAGAAGAACGTGCCAGGACGCAAAGATGTCCTGCCTTTTCTCCTCCTCGTTGCCCGAGTTGTGGTGCGGCGTGGAAAGTCTGGGCCAGCGAAAAGCCAATCCAGCAAGTGTTTCTCGCCTGACGCATTTCGCTGAGCGAGAGCTACGCGGACACTTTCGACTCTGGGAAACGGCAAGAGGATGTGATTGTACGTCGAGCTGAGGGAAATCCGTGCACGGCACACCGTGGCTGCGTGCAGTGTTCACGCTGAAGAGCGGCAAAGCTCCAAGCCATCGCTGCGCTTCAAGTTCTGTCCGGACCACAGAAGGCGAAGAACGGAGCAGCTGGGCACCGGGCTAACGTACTCAGTGGAGCGAATGTCAAGTGTCCAGCCAAGAGCTGCTTCACAAGCAGATTCAGCTGAGAATGCGCTGCCTGCTTCAGGACGGAAGGCGCAGCCCTTGCACTCCAGCACACAAGCTGGCCAGAAACAGGTTCTTGAACCTTCAGGGCTGCAGAGTCCACGCAGCTTGAGCACACCCAGAAGGACGCGTCCGGAAAGAAGGCGTTCCTCAAGTACCCCCCTTCTCCAAGCAGCCTTGAAACTGGGCACAACACACTGCGGCTCGGCGGCTTCCTTCTCAGATAGGCGTACCGTCACGTTATTCACTCTCGCAGCTCCGTTGCCCACTTGCAGCAGCTGCTGCTACCGAAGCAAAAGGCTCCAGAAGTAAAAGCCACTGCTGGGCTGCACGTTCGCCTTGCCTCGCGTAAAGCACCAGAAACCGTCCGCTGCACTCTGGATTGCCGTTCTCTGCCGCATCTACCGCTGTCACCTCTGCACCTCCGAGCATAAAGCTGGGCACAATTCTTTCCAGGGAAAGCTGGAAGAGAAATAGGTAGCAGCAGGAGTAGCTGCAAGTGGAACTTTCTGTGTTCAGCTGCTAACGTGAATCCGCAGAGAAGCGAGTGCCAGCCACGCTTCCTCTTGCAGCCTGTGCGATGCGCACCGCAGCTCGGTGCCCTGCCTTCGTGCTCTATGCTCTTCGCACCACGTCGCGCTTTCATTCTGCCGGAGTCGAGCCGTCGTCCTACTTGTCGCACAGAGCACTGCGCCGGCAGCGAAATGCTCCAGCCGACTGCTTCTGCCGAAACACGCCCTGGCCTATGCACTTTCCCTCGCAGCGGCATACAGCAGCACACTGGGTCTTTCTTGTCGTCCAAATGTAAAGGGAAAGCGTCTCAGCTCCGTCTGGCACAGAGAACAGTTTTAGGTCAACAAGCTCAGCCGGAGCTTACCCCGGGCGCGTGGAAACCTGCGTTTGCACCACGTGCCAGCGGCAGCCCTCTTTCTTTTACAGCCCGCACAGCGCCGTCAGAGCGCGGTGCTCTCTGCACCTTCCTTCTCGGTTCCAAGTAGCACGGCGAACCTTACAGCCTTGCAGGGGGGGAAGGCGCGGAATAGGCGTCTCGCGAAGAAGAACGTGCCAGGACGCAAAGATGTCCTGCCTTTTCTCCTCCTCGTTGCCCGAGTTGTGGTGCGGCGTGGAAAGTCTGGGCCAGCGAAAAGCCAATCCAGCAAGTGTTTCTCGCCTGACGCATTTCGCTGAGCGAGAGCTACGCGGACACTTTCGACTCTGGGAAACGGCAAGAGGATGTGATTGTACGTCGAGCTGAGGGAAATCCGTGCACGGCACACCGTGGCTGCGTGCAGTGTTCACGCTGAAGAGCGGCAAAGCTCCAAGCCATCGCTGCGCTTCAAGTTCTGTCCGGACCACAGAAGGCGAAGAACGGAGCAGCTGGGCACCGGGCTAACGTACTCAGTGGAGCGAATGTCAAGTGTCCAGCCAAGAGCTGCTTCACAAGCAGATTCAGCTGAGAATGCGCTGCCTGCTTCAGGACGGAAGGCGCAGCCCTTGCACTCCAGCACACAAGCTGGCCAGAAACAGGTTCTTGAACCTTCAGGGCTGCAGAGTCCACGCAGCTTGAGCACACCCAGAAGGACGCGTCCGGAAAGAAGGCGTTCCTCAAGTACCCCCCTTCTCCAAGCAGCCTTGAAACTGGGCACAACACACTGCGGCTCGGCGGCTTCCTTCTCAGATAGGCGTACCGTCACGTTATTCACTCTCGCAGCTCCGTTGCCCACTTGCAGCAGCTGCTGCTACCGAAGCAAAAGGCTCCAGAAGTAAAAGCCACTGCTGGGCTGCACGTTCGCCTTGCCTCGCGTAAAGCACCAGAAACCGTCCGCTGCACTCTGGATTGCCGTTCTCTGCCGCATCTACCGCTGTCACCTCTGCACCTCCGAGCATAAAGCTGGGCACAATTCTTTCCAGGGAAAGCTGGAAGAGAAATAGGTAGCAGCAGGAGTAGCTGCAAGTGGAACTTTCTGTGTTCAGCTGCTAACGTGAATCCGCAGAGAAGCGAGTGCCAGCCACGCTTCCTCTTGCAGCCTGTGCGATGCGCACCGCAGCTCGGTGCCCTGCCTTCGTGCTCTATGCTCTTCGCACCACGTCGCGCTTTCATTCTGCCGGAGTCGAGCCGTCGTCCTACTTGTCGCACAGAGCACTGCGCCGGCAGCGAAATGCTCCAGCCGACTGCTTCTGCCGAAACACGCCCTGGCCTATGCACTTTCCCTCGCAGCGGCATACAGCAGCACACTGGGTCTTTCTTGTCGTCCAAATGTAAAGGGAAAGCGTCTCAGCTCCGTCTGGCACAGAGAACAGTTTTAGGTCAACAAGCTCAGCCGGAGCTTACCCCGGGCGCGTGGAAACCTGCGTTTGCACCACGTGCCAGCGGCAGCCCTCTTTCTTTTACAGCCCGCACAGCGCCGTCAGAGCGCGGTGCTCTCTGCACCTTCCTTCTCGGTTCCAAGTAGCACGGCGAACCTTACAGCCTTGCAGGGGGGGAAGGCGCGGAATAGGCGTCTCGCGAAGAAGAACGTGCCAGGACGCAAAGATGTCCTGCCTTTTCTCCTCCTCGTTGCCCGAGTTGTGGTGCGGCGTGGAAAGTCTGGGCCAGCGAAAAGCCAATCCAGCAAGTGTTTCTCGCCTGACGCGTTTCGCTGAGCGAGAGCTACGCGGACACTTTTGACTCTGGGAAACGGCAAGAGGATGTGATTGTACGTCGAGCTGAGGGAAATCCGTGCACGGCACACCGTGGCTGCGTGCAGTGTTCACGCTGAAGAGCGGCAAAGCTCCAAGCCATCGCTGCGCTTCAAGTTCTGTCCGGACCACAGAAGGCGAAGAACGGAGCAGCTGGGCACCGGGCTAACGTACTCAGTGGAGCGAATGTCAAGTGTCCAGCCAAGAGCTGCTTCACAAGCAGATTCAGCTGAGAATGCGCTGCCTGCTTCAGGACGGAAGGCGCAGCCCTTGCACTCCAGCACACAAGCTGGCCAGAAACAGGTTCTTGAACCTTCAGGGCTGCAGAGTCCACGCAGCTTGAGCACACCCAGAAGGACGCGTCCGGAAAGAAGGCGTTCCTCAAGTACCCCCCTTCTCCAAGCAGCCTTGAAACTGGGCACAACACACTGCGGCTCGGCGGCTTCCTTCTCAGATAGGCGTACCGTCACGTTATTCACTCTCGCAGCTCCGTTGCCCACTTGCAGCAGCTGCTGCTACCGAAGCAAAAGGCTCCAGAAGTAAAAGCCACTGCTGGGCTGCACGTTCGCCTTGCCTCGCGTAAAGCACCAGAAACCGTCCGCTGCACTCTGGATTGCCGTTCTCTGCCGCATCTACCGCTGTCACCTCTGCACCTCCGAGCATAAAGCTGGGCACAATTCTTTCCAGGGAAAGCTGGAAGAGAAATAGGTAGCAGCAGGAGTAGCTGCAAGTGGAACTTTCTGTGTTCAGCTGCTAACGTGAATCCGCAGAGAAGCGAGTGCCAGCCACGCTTCCTCTTGCAGCCTGTGCGATGCGCACCGCAGCTCGGTGCCCTGCCTTCGTGCTCTATGCTCTTCGCACCACGTCGCGCTTTCATTCTGCCGGAGTCGAGCCGTCGTCCTACTTGTCGCACAGAGCACTGCGCCGGCAGCGAAATGCTCCAGCCGACTGCTTCTGCCGAAACACGCCCTGGCCTATGCACTTTCCCTCGCAGCGGCATACAGCAGCACACTGGGTCTTTCTTGTCGTCCAAATGTAAAGGGAAAGCGTCTCAGCTCCGTCTGGCACAGAGAACAGTTTTAGGTCAACAAGCTCAGCCGGAGCTTACCCCGGGCGCGTGGAAACCTGCGTTTGCACCACGTGCCAGCGGCAGCCCTCTTTCTTTTACAGCCCGCACAGCGCCGTCAGAGCGCGGTGCTCTCTGCACCTTCCTTCTCGGTTCCAAGTAGCACGGCGAACCTTACAGCCTTGCAGGGGGGGAAGGCGCGGAATAGGCGTCTCGCGAAGAAGAACGTGCCAGGACGCAAAGATGTCCTGCCTTTTCTCCTCCTCGTTGCCCGAGTTGTGGTGCGGCGTGGAAAGTCTGGGCCAGCGAAAAGCCAATCCAGCAAGTGTTTCTCGCCTGACGCATTTCGCTGAGCGAGAGCTACGCGGACACTTTCGACTCTGGGAAACGGCAAGAGGATGTGATTGTACGTCGAGCTGAGGGAAATCCGTGCACGGCACACCGTGGCTGCGTGCAGTGTTCACGCTGAAGAGCGGCAAAGCTCCAAGCCATCGCTGCGCTTCAAGTTCTGTCCGGACCACAGAAGGCGAAGAACGGAGCAGCTGGGCACCGGGCTAACGTACTCAGTGGAGCGAATGTCAAGTGTCCAGCCAAGAGCTGCTTCACAAGCAGATTCAGCTGAGAATGCGCTGCCTGCTTCAGGACGGAAGGCGCAGCCCTTGCACTCCAGCACACAAGCTGGCCAGAAACAGGTTCTTGAACCTTCAGGGCTGCAGAGTCCACGCAGCTTGAGCACACCCAGAAGGACGCGTCCGGAAAGAAGGCGTTCCTCAAGTACCCCCCTTCTCCAAGCAGCCTTGAAACTGGGCACAACACACTGCGGCTCGGCGGCTTCCTTCTCAGATAGGCGTACCGTCACGTTATTCACTCTCGCAGCTCCGTTGCCCACTTGCAGCAGCTGCTGCTACCGAAGCAAAAGGCTCCAGAAGTAAAAGCCACTGCTGGGCTGCACGTTCGCCTTGCCTCGCGTAAAGCACCAGAAACCGTCCGCTGCACTCTGGATTGCCGTTCTCTGCCGCATCTACCGCTGTCACCTCTGCACCTCCGAGCATAAAGCTGGGCACAATTCTTTCCAGGGAAAGCTGGAAGAGAAATAGGTAGCAGCAGGAGTAGCTGCAAGTGGAACTTTCTGTGTTCAGCTGCTAACGTGAATCCGCAGAGAAGCGAGTGCCAGCCACGCTTCCTCTTGCAGCCTGTGCGATGCGCACCGCAGCTCGGTGCCCTGCCTTCGTGCTCTATGCTCTTCGCACCACGTCGCGCTTTCATTCTGCCGGAGTCGAGCCGTCGTCCTACTTGTCGCACAGAGCACTGCGCCGGCAGCGAAATGCTCCAGCCGACTGCTTCTGCCGAAACACGCCCTGGCCTATGCACTTTCCCTCGCAGCGGCATACAGCAGCACACTGGGTCTTTCTTGTCGTCCAAATGTAAAGGGAAAGCGTCTCAGCTCCGTCTGGCACAGAGAACAGTTTTAGGTCAACAAGCTCAGCCGGAGCTTACCCCGGGCGCGTGGAAACCTGCGTTTGCACCACGTGCCAGCGGCAGCCCTCTTTCTTTTACAGCCCGCACAGCGCCGTCAGAGCGCGGTGCTCTCTGCACCTTCCTTCTCGGTTCCAAGTAGCACGGCGAACCTTACAGCCTTGCAGGGGGGGAAGGCGCGGAATAGGCGTCTCGCGAAGAAGAACGTGCCAGGACGCAAAGATGTCCTGCCTTTTCTCCTCCTCGTTGCCCGAGTTGTGGTGCGGCGTGGAAAGTCTGGGCCAGCGAAAAGCCAATCCAGCAAGTGTTTCTCGCCTGACGCATTTCGCTGAGCGAGAGCTACGCGGACACTTTCGACTCTGGGAAACGGCAAGAGGATGTGATTGTACGTCGAGCTGAGGGAAATCCGTGCACGGCACACCGTGGCTGCGTGCAGTGTTCACGCTGAAGAGCAGCAAAGCTCCAAGCCATCGCTGCGCTTCAAGTTCTGTCCGGACCACAGAAGGCGAAGAACGGAGCAGCTGGGCACCGGGCTAACGTACTCAGTGGAGCGAATGTCAAGTGTCCAGCCAAGAGCTGCTTCACAAGCAGATTCAGCTGAGAATGCGCTGCCTGCTTCAGGACGGAAGGCGCAGCCCTTGCACTCCAGCACACAAGCTGGCCAGAAACAGGTTCTTGAACCTTCAGGGCTGCAGAGTCCACGCAGCTTGAGCACACCCAGAAGGACGCGTCCGGAAAGAAGGCGTTCCTCAAGTACCCCCCTTCTCCAAGCAGCCTTGAAACTGGGCACAACACACTGCGGCTCGGCGGCTTCCTTCTCAGATAGGCGTACCGTCACGTTATTCACTCTCGCAGCTCCGTTGCCCACTTGCAGCAGCTGCTGCTACCGAAGCAAAAGGCTCCAGAAGTAAAAGCCACTGCTGGGCTGCACGTTCGCCTTGCCTCGCGTAAAGCACCAGAAACCGTCCGCTGCACTCTGGATTGCCGTTCTCTGCCGCATCTACCGCTGTCACCTCTGCACCTCCGAGCATAAAGCTGGGCACAATTCTTTCCAGGGAAAGCTGGAAGAGAAATAGGTAGCAGCAGGAGTAGCTGCAAGTGGAACTTTCTGTGTTCAGCTGCTAACGTGAATCCGCAGAGAAGCGAGTGCCAGCCACGCTTCCTCTTGCAGCCTGTGCGATGCGCACCGCAGCTCGGTGCCCTGCCTTCGTGCTCTATGCTCTTCGCACCACGTCGCGCTTTCATTCTGCCGGAGTCGAGCCGTCGTCCTACTTGTCGCACAGAGCACTGCGCCGGCAGCGAAATGCTCCAGCCGACTGCTTCTGCCGAAACACGCCCTGGCCTATGCACTTTCCCTCGCAGCGGCATACAGCAGCACACTGGGTCTTTCTTGTCGTCCAAATGTAAAGGGAAAGCGTCTCAGCTCCGTCTGGCACAGAGAACAGTTTTAGGTCAACAAGCTCAGCCGGAGCTTACCCCGGGCGCGTGGAAACCTGCGTTTGCACCACGTGCCAGCGGCAGCCCTCTTTCTTTTACAGCCCGCACAGCGCCGTCAGAGCGCGGTGCTCTCTGCACCTTCCTTCTCGGTTCCAAGTAGCACGGCGAACCTTACAGCCTTGCAGGGGGGGAAGGCGCGGAATAGGCGTCTCGCGAAGAAGAACGTGCCAGGACGCAAAGATGTCCTGCCTTTTCTCCTCCTCGTTGCCCGAGTTGTGGTGCGGCGTGGAAAGTCTGGGCCAGCGAAAAGCCAATCCAGCAAGTGTTTCTCGCCTGACGCATTTCGCTGAGCGAGAGCTACGCGGACACTTTCGACTCTGGGAAACGGCAAGAGGATGTGATTGTACGTCGAGCTGAGGGAAATCCGTGCACGGCACACCGTGGCTGCGTGCAGTGTTCACGCTGAAGAGCGGCAAAGCTCCAAGCCATCGCTGCGCTTCAAGTTCTGTCCGGACCACAGAAGGCGAAGAACGGAGCAGCTGGGCACCGGGCTAACGTACTCAGTGGAGCGAATGTCAAGTGTCCAGCCAAGAGCTGCTTCACAAGCAGATTCAGCTGAGAATGCGCTGCCTGCTTCAGGACGGAAGGCGCAGCCCTTGCACTCCAGCACACAAGCTGGCCAGAAACAGGTTCTTGAACCTTCAGGGCTGCAGAGTCCACGCAGCTTGAGCACACCCAGAAGGACGCGTCCGGAAAGAAGGCGTTCCTCAAGTACCCCCCTTCTCCAAGCAGCCTTGAAACTGGGCACAACACACTGCGGCTCGGCGGCTTCCTTCTCAGATAGGCGTACCGTCACGTTATTCACTCTCGCAGCTCCGTTGCCCACTTGCAGCAGCTGCTGCTACCGAAGCAAAAGGCTCCAGAAGTAAAAGCCACTGCTGGGCTGCACGTTCGCCTTGCCTCGCGTAAAGCACCAGAAACCGTCCGCTGCACTCTGGATTGCCGTTCTCTGCCGCATCTACCGCTGTCACCTCTGCACCTCCGAGCATAAAGCTGGGCACAATTCTTTCCAGGGAAAGCTGGAAGAGAAATAGGTAGCAGCAGGAGTAGCTGCAAGTGGAACTTTCTGTGTTCAGCTGCTAACGTGAATCCGCAGAGAAGCGAGTGCCAGCCACGCTTCCTCTTGCAGCCTGTGCGATGCGCACCGCAGCTCGGTGCCCTGCCTTCGTGCTCTATGCTCTTCGCACCACGTCGCGCTTTCATTCTGCCGGAGTCGAGCCGTCGTCCTACTTGTCGCACAGAGCACTGCGCCGGCAGCGAAATGCTCCAGCCGACTGCTTCTGCCGAAACACGCCCTGGCCTATGCACTTTCCCTCGCAGCGGCATACAGCAGCACACTGGGTCTTTCTTGTCGTCCAAATGTAAAGGGAAAGCGTCTCAGCTCCGTCTGGCACAGAGAACAGTTTTAGGTCAACAAGCTCAGCCGGAGCTTACCCCGGGCGCGTGGAAACCTGCGTTTGCACCACGTGCCAGCGGCAGCCCTCTTTCTTTTACAGCCCGCACAGCGCCGTCAGAGCGCGGTGCTCTCTGCACCTTCCTTCTCGGTTCCAAGTAGCACGGCGAACCTTACAGCCTTGCAGGGGGGGAAGGCGCGGAATAGGCGTCTCGCGAAGAAGAACGTGCCAGGACGCAAAGATGTCCTGCCTTTTCTCCTCCTCGTTGCCCGAGTTGTGGTGCGGCGTGGAAAGTCTGGGCCAGCGAAAAGCCAATCCAGCAAGTGTTTCTCGCCTGACGCATTTCGCTGAGCGAGAGCTACGCGGACACTTTCGACTCTGGGAAACGGCAAGAGGATGTGATTGTACGTCGAGCTGAGGGAAATCCGTGCACGGCACACCGTGGCTGCGTGCAGTGTTCACGCTGAAGAGCGGCAAAGCTCCAAGCCATCGCTGCGCTTCAAGTTCTGTCCGGACCACAGAAGGCGAAGAACGGAGCAGCTGGGCACCGGGCTAACGTACTCAGTGGAGCGAATGTCAAGTGTCCAGCCAAGAGCTGCTTCACAAGCAGATTCAGCTGAGAATGCGCTGCCTGCTTCAGGACGGAAGGCGCAGCCCTTGCACTCCAGCACACAAGCTGGCCAGAAACAGGTTCTTGAACCTTCAGGGCTGCAGAGTCCACGCAGCTTGAGCACACCCAGAAGGACGCGTCCGGAAAGAAGGCGTTCCTCAAGTACCCCCCTTCTCCAAGCAGCCTTGAAACTGGGCACAACACACTGCGGCTCGGCGGCTTCCTTCTCAGATAGGCGTACCGTCACGTTATTCACTCTCGCAGCTCCGTTGCCCACTTGCAGCAGCTGCTGCTACCGAAGCAAAAGGCTCCAGAAGTAAAAGCCACTGCTGGGCTGCACGTTCGCCTTGCCTCGCGTAAAGCACCAGAAACCGTCCGCTGCACTCTGGATTGCCGTTCTCTGCCGCATCTACCGCTGTCACCTCTGCACCTCCGAGCATAAAGCTGGGCACAATTCTTTCCAGGGAAAGCTGGAAGAGAAATAGGTAGCAGCAGGAGTAGCTGCAAGTGGAACTTTCTGTGTTCAGCTGCTAACGTGAATCCGCAGAGAAGCGAGTGCCAGCCACGCTTCCTCTTGCAGCCTGTGCGATGCGCACCGCAGCTCGGTGCCCTGCCTTCGTGCTCTATGCTCTTCGCACCACGTCGCGCTTTCATTCTGCCGGAGTCGAGCCGTCGTCCTACTTGTCGCACAGAGCACTGCGCCGGCAGCGAAATGCTCCAGCCGACTGCTTCTGCCGAAACACGCCCTGGCCTATGCACTTTCCCTCGCAGCGGCATACAGCAGCACACTGGGTCTTTCTTGTCGTCCAAATGTAAAGGGAAAGCGTCTCAGCTCCGTCTGGCACAGAGAACAGTTTTAGGTCAACAAGCTCAGCCGGAGCTTACCCCGGGCGCGTGGAAACCTGCGTTTGCACCACGTGCCAGCGGCAGCCCTCTTTCTTTTACAGCCCGCACAGCGCCGTCAGAGCGCGGTGCTCTCTGCACCTTCCTTCTCGGTTCCAAGTAGCACGGCGAACCTTACAGCCTTGCAGGGGGGGAAGGCGCGGAATAGGCGTCTCGCGAAGAAGAACGTGCCAGGACGCAAAGATGTCCTGCCTTTTCTCCTCCTCGTTGCCCGAGTTGTGGTGCGGCGTGGAAAGTCTGGGCCAGCGAAAAGCCAATCCAGCAAGTGTTTCTCGCCTGACGCATTTCGCTGAGCGAGAGCTACGCGGACACTTTCGACTCTGGGAAACGGCAAGAGGATGTGATTGTACGTCGAGCTGAGGGAAATCCGTGCACGGCACACCGTGGCTGCGTGCAGTGTTCACGCTGAAGAGCGGCAAAGCTCCAAGCCATCGCTGCGCTTCAAGTTCTGTCCGGACCACAGAAGGCGAAGAACGGAGCAGCTGGGCACCGGGCTAACGTACTCAGTGGAGCGAATGTCAAGTGTCCAGCCAAGAGCTGCTTCACAAGCAGATTCAGCTGAGAATGCGCTGCCTGCTTCAGGACGGAAGGCGCAGCCCTTGCACTCCAGCACACAAGCTGGCCAGAAACAGGTTCTTGAACCTTCAGGGCTGCAGAGTCCACGCAGCTTGAGCACACCCAGAAGGACGCGTCCGGAAAGAAGGCGTTCCTCAAGTACCCCCCTTCTCCAAGCAGCCTTGAAACTGGGCACAACACACTGCGGCTCGGCGGCTTCCTTCTCAGATAGGCGTACCGTCACGTTATTCACTCTCGCAGCTCCGTTGCCCACTTGCAGCAGCTGCTGCTACCGAAGCAAAAGGCTCCAGAAGTAAAAGCCACTGCTGGGCTGCACGTTCGCCTTGCCTCGCGTAAAGCACCAGAAACCGTCCGCTGCACTCTGGATTGCCGTTCTCTGCCGCATCTACCGCTGTCACCTCTGCACCTCCGAGCATAAAGCTGGGCACAATTCTTTCCAGGGAAAGCTGGAAGAGAAATAGGTAGCAGCAGGAGTAGCTGCAAGTGGAACTTTCTGTGTTCAGCTGCTAACGTGAATCCGCAGAGAAGCGAGTGCCAGCCACGCTTCCTCTTGCAGCCTGTGCGATGCGCACCGCAGCTCGGTGCCCTGCCTTCGTGCTCTATGCTCTTCGCACCACGTCGCGCTTTCATTCTGCCGGAGTCGAGCCGTCGTCCTACTTGTCGCACAGAGCACTGCGCCGGCAGCGAAATGCTCCAGCCGACTGCTTCTGCCGAAACACGCCCTGGCCTATGCACTTTCCCTCGCAGCGGCATACAGCAGCACACTGGGTCTTTCTTGTCGTCCAAATGTAAAGGGAAAGCGTCTCAGCTCCGTCTGGCACAGAGAACAGTTTTAGGTCAACAAGCTCAGCCGGAGCTTACCCCGGGCGCGTGGAAACCTGCGTTTGCACCACGTGCCAGCGGCAGCCCTCTTTCTTTTACAGCCCGCACAGCGCCGTCAGAGCACGGTGCTCTCTGCACCTTCCTTCTCGGTTCCAAGTAGCACGGCGAACCTTACAGCCTTGCAGGGGGGGAAGGCGCGGAATAGGCGTCTCGCGAAGAAGAACGTGCCAGGACGCAAAGATGTCCTGCCTTTTCTCCTCCTCGTTGCCCGAGTTGTGGTGCGGCGTGGAAAGTCTGGGCCAGCGAAAAGCCAATCCAGCAAGTGTTTCTCGCCTGACGCATTTCGCTGAGCGAGAGCTACGCGGACACTTTCGACTCTGGGAAACGGCAAGAGGATGTGATTGTACGTCGAGCTGAGGGAAATCCGTGCACGGCACACCGTGGCTGCGTGCAGTGTTCACGCTGAAGAGCGGCAAAGCTCCAAGCCATCGCTGCGCTTCAAGTTCTGTCCGGACCACAGAAGGCGAAGAACGGAGCAGCTGGGCACCGGGCTAACGTACTCAGTGGAGCGAATGTCAAGTGTCCAGCCAAGAGCTGCTTCACAAGCAGATTCAGCTGAGAATGCGCTGCCTGCTTCAGGACGGAAGGCGCAGCCCTTGCACTCCAGCACACAAGCTGGCCAGAAACAGGTTCTTGAACCTTCAGGGCTGCAGAGTCCACGCAGCTTGAGCACACCCAGAAGGACGCGTCCGGAAAGAAGGCGTTCCTCAAGTACCCCCCTTCTCCAAGCAGCCTTGAAACTGGGCACAACACACTGCGGCTCGGCGGCTTCCTTCTCAGATAGGCGTACCGTCACGTTATTCACTCTCGCAGCTCCGTTGCCCACTTGCAGCAGCTGCTGCTACCGAAGCAAAAGGCTCCAGAAGTAAAAGCCACTGCTGGGCTGCACGTTCGCCTTGCCTCGCGTAAAGCACCAGAAACCGTCCGCTGCACTCTGGATTGCCGTTCTCTGCCGCATCTACCGCTGTCACCTCTGCACCTCCGAGCATAAAGCTGGGCACAATTCTTTCCAGGGAAAGCTGGAAGAGAAATAGGTAGCAGCAGGAGTAGCTGCAAGTGGAACTTTCTGTGTTCAGCTGCTAACGTGAATCCGCAGAGAAGCGAGTGCCAGCCACGCTTCCTCTTGCAGCCTGTGCGATGCGCACCGCAGCTCGGTGCCCTGCCTTCGTGCTCTATGCTCTTCGCACCACGTCGCGCTTTCATTCTGCCGGAGTCGAGCCGTCGTCCTACTTGTCGCACAGAGCACTGCGCCGGCAGCGAAATGCTCCAGCCGACTGCTTCTGCCGAAACACGCCCTGGCCTATGCACTTTCCCTCGCAGCGGCATACAGCAGCACACTGGGTCTTTCTTGTCGTCCAAATGTAAAGGGAAAGCGTCTCAGCTCCGTCTGGCACAGAGAACAGTTTTAGGTCAACAAGCTCAGCCGGAGCTTACCCCGGGCGCGTGGAAACCTGCGTTTGCACCACGTGCCAGCGGCAGCCCTCTTTCTTTTACAGCCCGCACAGCGCCGTCAGAGCGCGGTGCTCTCTGCACCTTCCTTCTCGGTTCCAAGTAGCACGGCGAACCTTACAGCCTTGCAGGGGGGGAAGGCGCGGAATAGGCGTCTCGCGAAGAAGAACGTGCCAGGACGCAAAGATGTCCTGCCTTTTCTCCTCCTCGTTGCCCGAGTTGTGGTGCGGCGTGGAAAGTCTGGGCCAGCGAAAAGCCAATCCAGCAAGTGTTTCTCGCCTGACGCATTTCGCTGAGCGAGAGCTACGCGGACACTTTCGACTCTGGGAAACGGCAAGAGGATGTGATTGTACGTCGAGCTGAGGGAAATCCGTGCACGGCACACCGTGGCTGCGTGCAGTGTTCACGCTGAAGAGCGGCAAAGCTCCAAGCCATCGCTGCGCTTCAAGTTCTGTCCGGACCACAGAAGGCGAAGAACGGAGCAGCTGGGCACCGGGCTAACGTACTCAGTGGAGCGAATGTCAAGTGTCCAGCCAAGAGCTGCTTCACAAGCAGATTCAGCTGAGAATGCGCTGCCTGCTTCAGGACGGAAGGCGCAGCCCTTGCACTCCAGCACACAAGCTGGCCAGAAACAGGTTCTTGAACCTTCAGGGCTGCAGAGTCCACGCAGCTTGAGCACACCCAGAAGGACGCGTCCGGAAAGAAGGCGTTCCTCAAGTACCCCCCTTCTCCAAGCAGCCTTGAAACTGGGCACAACACACTGCGGCTCGGCGGCTTCCTTCTCAGATAGGCGTACCGTCACGTTATTCACTCTCGCAGCTCCGTTGCCCACTTGCAGCAGCTGCTGCTACCGAAGCAAAAGGCTCCAGAAGTAAAAGCCACTGCTGGGCTGCACGTTCGCCTTGCCTCGCGTAAAGCACCAGAAACCGTCCGCTGCACTCTGGATTGCCGTTCTCTGCCGCATCTACCGCTGTCACCTCTGCACCTCCGAGCATAAAGCTGGGCACAATTCTTTCCAGGGAAAGCTGGAAGAGAAATAGGTAGCAGCAGGAGTAGCTGCAAGTGGAACTTTCTGTGTTCAGCTGCTAACGTGAATCCGCAGAGAAGCGAGTGCCAGCCACGCTTCCTCTTGCAGCCTGTGCGATGCGCACCGCAGCTCGGTGCCCTGCCTTCGTGCTCTATGCTCTTCGCACCACGTCGCGCTTTCATTCTGCCGGAGTCGAGCCGTCGTCCTACTTGTCGCACAGAGCACTGCGCCGGCAGCGAAATGCTCCAGCCGACTGCTTCTGCCGAAACACGCCCTGGCCTATGCACTTTCCCTCGCAGCGGCATACAGCAGCACACTGGGTCTTTCTTGTCGTCCAAATGTAAAGGGAAAGCGTCTCAGCTCCGTCTGGCACAGAGAACAGTTTTAGGTCAACAAGCTCAGCCGGAGCTTACCCCGGGCGCGTGGAAACCTGCGTTTGCACCACGTGCCAGCGGCAGCCCTCTTTCTTTTACAGCCCGCACAGCGCCGTCAGAGCGCGGTGCTCTCTGCACCTTCCTTCTCGGTTCCAAGTAGCACGGCGAACCTTACAGCCTTGCAGGGGGGGAAGGCGCGGAATAGGCGTCTCGCGAAGAAGAACGTGCCAGGACGCAAAGATGTCCTGCCTTTTCTCCTCCTCGTTGCCCGAGTTGTGGTGCGGCGTGGAAAGTCTGGGCCAGCGAAAAGCCAATCCAGCAAGTGTTTCTCGCCTGACGCATTTCGCTGAGCGAGAGCTACGCGGACACTTTCGACTCTGGGAAACGGCAAGAGGATGTGATTGTACGTCGAGCTGAGGGAAATCCGTGCACGGCACACCGTGGCTGCGTGCAGTGTTCACGCTGAAGAGCGGCAAAGCTCCAAGCCATCGCTGCGCTTCAAGTTCTGTCCGGACCACAGAAGGCGAAGAACGGAGCAGCTGGGCACCGGGCTAACGTACTCAGTGGAGCGAATGTCAAGTGTCCAGCCAAGAGCTGCTTCACAAGCAGATTCAGCTGAGAATGCGCTGCCTGCTTCAGGACGGAAGGCGCAGCCCTTGCACTCCAGCACACAAGCTGGCCAGAAACAGGTTCTTGAACCTTCAGGGCTGCAGAGTCCACGCAGCTTGAGCACACCCAGAAGGACGCGTCCGGAAAGAAGGCGTTCCTCAAGTACCCCCCTTCTCCAAGCAGCCTTGAAACTGGGCACAACACACTGCGGCTCGGCGGCTTCCTTCTCAGATAGGCGTACCGTCACGTTATTCACTCTCGCAGCTCCGTTGCCCACTTGCAGCAGCTGCTGCTACCGAAGCAAAAGGCTCCAGAAGTAAAAGCCACTGCTGGGCTGCACGTTCGCCTTGCCTCGCGTAAAGCACCAGAAACCGTCCGCTGCACTCTGGATTGCCGTTCTCTGCCGCATCTACCGCTGTCACCTCTGCACCTCCGAGCATAAAGCTGGGCACAATTCTTTCCAGGGAAAGCTGGAAGAGAAATAGGTAGCAGCAGGAGTAGCTGCAAGTGGAACTTTCTGTGTTCAGCTGCTAACGTGAATCCGCAGAGAAGCGAGTGCCAGCCACGCTTCCTCTTGCAGCCTGTGCGATGCGCACCGCAGCTCGGTGCCCTGCCTTCGTGCTCTATGCTCTTCGCACCACGTCGCGCTTTCATTCTGCCGGAGTCGAGCCGTCGTCCTACTTGTCGCACAGAGCACTGCGCCGGCAGCGAAATGCTCCAGCCGACTGCTTCTGCCGAAACACGCCCTGGCCTATGCACTTTCCCTCGCAGCGGCATACAGCAGCACACTGGGTCTTTCTTGTCGTCCAAATGTAAAGGGAAAGCGTCTCAGCTCCGTCTGGCACAGAGAACAGTTTTAGGTCAACAAGCTCAGCCGGAGCTTACCCCGGGCGCGTGGAAACCTGCGTTTGCACCACGTGCCAGCGGCAGCCCTCTTTCTTTTACAGCCCGCACAGCGCCGTCAGAGCGCGGTGCTCTCTGCACCTTCCTTCTCGGTTCCAAGTAGCACGGCGAACCTTACAGCCTTGCAGGGGGGGAAGGCGCGGAATAGGCGTCTCGCGAAGAAGAACGTGCCAGGACGCAAAGATGTCCTGCCTTTTCTCCTCCTCGTTGCCCGAGTTGTGGTGCGGCGTGGAAAGTCTGGGCCAGCGAAAAGCCAATCCAGCAAGTGTTTCTCGCCTGACGCATTTCGCTGAGCGAGAGCTACGCGGACACTTTCGACTCTGGGAAACGGCAAGAGGATGTGATTGTACGTCGAGCTGAGGGAAATCCGTGCACGGCACACCGTGGCTGCGTGCAGTGTTCACGCTGAAGAGCGGCAAAGCTCCAAGCCATCGCTGCGCTTCAAGTTCTGTCCGGACCACAGAAGGCGAAGAACGGAGCAGCTGGGCACCGGGCTAACGTACTCAGTGGAGCGAATGTCAAGTGTCCAGCCAAGAGCTGCTTCACAAGCAGATTCAGCTGAGAATGCGCTGCCTGCTTCAGGACGGAAGGCGCAGCCCTTGCACTCCAGCACACAAGCTGGCCAGAAACAGGTTCTTGAACCTTCAGGGCTGCAGAGTCCACGCAGCTTGAGCACACCCAGAAGGACGCGTCCGGAAAGAAGGCGTTCCTCAAGTACCCCCCTTCTCCAAGCAGCCTTGAAACTGGGCACAACACACTGCGGCTCGGCGGCTTCCTTCTCAGATAGGCGTACCGTCACGTTATTCACTCTCGCAGCTCCGTTGCCCACTTGCAGCAGCTGCTGCTACCGAAGCAAAAGGCTCCAGAAGTAAAAGCCACTGCTGGGCTGCACGTTCGCCTTGCCTCGCGTAAAGCACCAGAAACCGTCCGCTGCACTCTGGATTGCCGTTCTCTGCCGCATCTACCGCTGTCACCTCTGCACCTCCGAGCATAAAGCTGGGCACAATTCTTTCCAGGGAAAGCTGGAAGAGAAATAGGTAGCAGCAGGAGTAGCTGCAAGTGGAACTTTCTGTGTTCAGCTGCTAACGTGAATCCGGCAGAGAAGCGAGTGCCAGCCACGCTTCCTCTTGCAGCCTGTGCGATGCGCACCGCAGCTCGGTGCCCTGCCTTCGTGCTCTATGCTCTTCGCACCACGTCGCGCTTTCATTCTGCCGGAGTCGAGCCGTCGTCCTACTTGTCGCACAGAGCACTGCGCCGGCAGCGAAATGCTCCAGCCGACTGCTTCTGCCGAAACACGCCCTGGCCTATGCACTTTCCCTCGCAGCGGCATACAGCAGCACACTGGGTCTTTCTTGTCGTCCAAATGTAAAGGGAAAGCGTCTCAGCTCCGTCTGGCACAGAGAACAGTTTTAGGTCAACAAGCTCAGCCGGAGCTTACCCCGGGCGCGTGGAAACCTGCGTTTGCACCACGTGCCAGCGGCAGCCCTCTTTCTTTTACAGCCCGCACAGCGCCGTCAGAGCGCGGTGCTCTCTGCACCTTCCTTCTCGGTTCCAAGTAGCACGGCGAACCTTACAGCCTTGCAGGGGGGGAAGGCGCGGAATAGGCGTCTCGCGAAGAAGAACGTGCCAGGACGCAAAGATGTCCTGCCTTTTCTCCTCCTCGTTGCCCGAGTTGTGGTGCGGCGTGGAAAGTCTGGGCCAGCGAAAAGCCAATCCAGCAAGTGTTTCTCGCCTGACGCATTTCGCTGAGCGAGAGCTACGCGGACACTTTCGACTCTGGGAAACGGCAAGAGGATGTGATTGTACGTCGAGCTGAGGGAAATCCGTGCACGGCACACCGTGGCTGCGTGCAGTGTTCACGCTGAAGAGCGGCAAAGCTCCAAGCCATCGCTGCGCTTCAAGTTCTGTCCGGACCACAGAAGGCGAAGAACGGAGCAGCTGGGCACCGGGCTAACGTACTCAGTGGAGCGAATGTCAAGTGTCCAGCCAAGAGCTGCTTCACAAGCAGATTCAGCTGAGAATGCGCTGCCTGCTTCAGGACGGAAGGCGCAGCCCTTGCACTCCAGCACACAAGCTGGCCAGAAACAGGTTCTTGAACCTTCAGGGCTGCAGAGTCCACGCAGCTTGAGCACACCCAGAAGGACGCGTCCGGAAAGAAGGCGTTCCTCAAGTACCCCCCTTCTCCAAGCAGCCTTGAAACTGGGCACAACACACTGCGGCTCGGCGGCTTCCTTCTCAGATAGGCGTACCGTCACGTTATTCACTCTCGCAGCTCCGTTGCCCACTTGCAGCAGCTGCTGCTACCGAAGCAAAAGGCTCCAGAAGTAAAAGCCACTGCTGGGCTGCACGTTCGCCTTGCCTCGCGTAAAGCACCAGAAACCGTCCGCTGCACTCTGGATTGCCGTTCTCTGCCGCATCTACCGCTGTCACCTCTGCACCTCCGAGCATAAAGCTGGGCACAATTCTTTCCAGGGAAAGCTGGAAGAGAAATAGGTAGCAGCAGGAGTAGCTGCAAGTGGAACTTTCTGTGTTCAGCTGCTAACGTGAATCCGCAGAGAAGCGAGTGCCAGCCACGCTTCCTCTTGCAGCCTGTGCGATGCGCACCGCAGCTCGGTGCCCTGCCTTCGTGCTCTATGCTCTTCGCACCACGTCGCGCTTTCATTCTGCCGGAGTCGAGCCGTCGTCCTACTTGTCGCACAGAGCACTGCGCCGGCAGCGAAATGCTCCAGCCGACTGCTTCTGCCGAAACACGCCCTGGCCTATGCACTTTCCCTCGCAGCGGCATACAGCAGCACACTGGGTCTTTCTTGTCGTCCAAATGTAAAGGGAAAGCGTCTCAGCTCCGTCTGGCACAGAGAACAGTTTTAGGTCAACAAGCTCAGCCGGAGCTTACCCCGGGCGCGTGGAAACCTGCGTTTGCACCACGTGCCAGCGGCAGCCCTCTTTCTTTTACAGCCCGCACAGCGCCGTCAGAGCGCGGTGCTCTCTGCACCTTCCTTCTCGGTTCCAAGTAGCACGGCGAACCTTACAGCCTTGCAGGGGGGGAAGGCGCGGAATAGGCGTCTCGCGAAGAAGAACGTGCCAGGACGCAAAGATGTCCTGCCTTTTCTCCTCCTCGTTGCCCGAGTTGTGGTGCGGCGTGGAAAGTCTGGGCCAGCGAAAAGCCAATCCAGCAAGTGTTTCTCGCCTGACGCATTTCGCTGAGCGAGAGCTACGCGGACACTTTCGACTCTGGGAAACGGCAAGAGGATGTGATTGTACGTCGAGCTGAGGGAAATCCGTGCACGGCACACCGTGGCTGCGTGTCTTCAGTGTTCACGCTGAAGAGCGGCAAAGCTCCAAGCCATCGCTGCGCTTCAAGTTCTGTCCGGACCACAGAAGGCGAAGAACGGAGCAGCTGGGCACCGGGCTAACGTACTCAGTGGAGCGAATGTCAAGTGTCCAGCCAAGAGCTGCTTCACAAGCAGATTCAGCTGAGAATGCGCTGCCTGCTTCAGGACGGAAGGCGCAGCCCTTGCACTCCAGCACACAAGCTGGCCAGAAACAGGTTCTTGAACCTTCAGGGCTGCAGAGTCCACGCAGCTTGAGCACACCCAGAAGGACGCGTCCGGAAAGAAGGCGTTCCTCAAGTACCCCCCTTCTCCAAGCAGCCTTGAAACTGGGCACAACACACTGCGGCTCGGCGGCTTCCTTCTCAGATAGGCGTACCGTCACGTTATTCACTCTCGCAGCTCCGTTGCCCACTTGCAGCAGCTGCTGCTACCGAAGCAAAAGGCTCCAGAAGTAAAAGCCACTGCTGGGCTGCACGTTCGCCTTGCCTCGCGTAAAGCACCAGAAACCGTCCGCTGCACTCTGGATTGCCGTTCTCTGCCGCATCTACCGCTGTCACCTCTGCACCTCCGAGCATAAAGCTGGGCACAATTCTTTCCAGGGAAAGCTGGAAGAGAAATAGGTAGCAGCAGGAGTAGCTGCAAGTGGAACTTTCTGTGTTCAGCTGCTAACGTGAATCCGGCAGAGAAGCGAGTGCCAGCCACGCTTCCTCTTGCAGCCTGTGCGATGCGCACCGCAGCTCGGTGCCCTGCCTTCGTGCTCTATGCTCTTCGCACCACGTCGCGCTTTCATTCTGCCGGAGTCGAGCCGTCGTCCTACTTGTCGCACAGAGCACTGCGCCGGCAGCGAAATGCTCCAGCCGACTGCTTCTGCCGAAACACGCCCTGGCCTATGCACTTTCCCTCGCAGCGGCATACAGCAGCACACTGGGTCTTTCTTGTCGTCCAAATGTAAAGGGAAAGCGTCTCAGCTCCGTCTGGCACAGAGAACAGTTTTAGGTCAACAAGCTCAGCCGGAGCTTACCCCGG
Organism: Aphelocoma coerulescens; assembly: GCF_041296385.1. Taxonomy (NCBI): domain Eukaryota; kingdom Metazoa; phylum Chordata; class Aves; order Passeriformes; family Corvidae; genus Aphelocoma; species Aphelocoma coerulescens. The sequence goes on along the minus strand of NW_027183840.1, from coordinate 15,161 downwards.
GCGCGTGGAAACCTGCGTTTGCACCACGTGCCAGCGGCAGCCCTCTTTCTTTTACAGCCCGCACAGCGCCGTCAGAGCGCGGTGCTCTCTGCACCTTCCTTCTCGGTTCCAAGTAGCACGGCGAACCTTACAGCCTTGCAGGGGGGGAAGGCGCGGAATAGGCGTCTCGCGAAGAAGAACGTGCCAGGACGCAAAGATGTCCTGCCTTTTCTCCTCCTCGTTGCCCGAGTTGTGGTGCGGCGTGGAAAGTCTGGGCCAGCGAAAAGCCAATCCAGCAAGTGTTTCTCGCCTGACGCATTTCGCTGAGCGAGAGCTACGCGGACACTTTCGACTCTGGGAAACGGCAAGAGGATGTGATTGTACGTCGAGCTGAGGGAAATCCGTGCACGGCACACCGTGGCTGCGTGCAGTGTTCACGCTGAAGAGCGGCAAAGCTCCAAGCCATCGCTGCGCTTCAAGTTCTGTCCGGACCACAGAAGGCGAAGAACGGAGCAGCTGGGCACCGGGCTAACGTACTCAGTGGAGCGAATGTCAAGTGTCCAGCCAAGAGCTGCTTCACAAGCAGATTCAGCTGAGAATGCGCTGCCTGCTTCAGGACGGAAGGCGCAGCCCTTGCACTCCAGCACACAAGCTGGCCAGAAACAGGTTCTTGAACCTTCAGGGCTGCAGAGTCCACGCAGCTTGAGCACACCCAGAAGGACGCGTCCGGAAAGAAGGCGTTCCTCAAGTACCCCCCTTCTCCAAGCAGCCTTGAAACTGGGCACAACACACTGCGGCTCGGCGGCTTCCTTCTCAGATAGGCGTACCGTCACGTTATTCACTCTCGCAGCTCCGTTGCCCACTTGCAGCAGCTGCTGCTACCGAAGCAAAAGGCTCCAGAAGTAAAAGCCACTGCTGGGCTGCACGTTCGCCTTGCCTCGCGTAAAGCACCAGAAACCGTCCGCTGCACTCTGGATTGCCGTTCTCTGCCGCATCTACCGCTGTCACCTCTGCACCTCCGAGCATAAAGCTGGGCACAATTCTTTCCAGGGAAAGCTGGAAGAGAAATAGGTAGCAGCAGGAGTAGCTGCAAGTGGAACTTTCTGTGTTCAGCTGCTAACGTGAATCCGGCAGAGAAGCGAGTGCCAGCCACGCTTCCTCTTGCAGCCTGTGCGATGCGCACCGCAGCTCGGTGCCCTGCCTTCGTGCTCTATGCTCTTCGCACCACGTCGCGCTTTCATTCTGCCGGAGTCGAGCCGTCGTCCTACTTGTCGCACAGAGCACTGCGCCGGCAGCGAAATGCTCCAGCCGACTGCTTCTGCCGAAACACGCCCTGGCCTATGCACTTTCCCTCGCAGCGGCATACAGCAGCACACTGGGTCTTTCTTGTCGTCCAAATGTAAAGGGAAAGCGTCTCAGCTCCGTCTGGCACAGAGAACAGTTTTAGGTCAACAAGCTCAGCCGGAGCTTACCCCGGGCGCGTGGAAACCTGCGTTTGCACCACGTGCCAGCGGCAGCCCTCTTTCTTTTACAGCCCGCACAGCGCCGTCAGAGCGCGGTGCTCTCTGCACCTTCCTTCTCGGTTCCAAGTAGCACGGCGAACCTTACAGCCTTGCAGGGGGGGAAGGCGCGGAATAGGCGTCTCGCGAAGAAGAACGTGCCAGGACGCAAAGATGTCCTGCCTTTTCTCCTCCTCGTTGCCCGAGTTGTGGTGCGGCGTGGAAAGTCTGGGCCAGCGAAAAGCCAATCCAGCAAGTGTTTCTCGCCTGACGCATTTCGCTGAGCGAGAGCTACGCGGACACTTTCGACTCTGGGAAACGGCAAGAGGATGTGATTGTACGTCGAGCTGAGGGAAATCCGTGCACGGCACACCGTGGCTGCGTGTCTTCAGTGTTCACGCTGAAGAGCGGCAAAGCTCCAAGCCATCGCTGCGCTTCAAGTTCTGTCCGGACCACAGAAGGCGAAGAACGGAGCAGCTGGGCACCGGGCTAACGTACTCAGTGGAGCGAATGTCAAGTGTCCAGCCAAGAGCTGCTTCACAAGCAGATTCAGCTGAGAATGCGCTGCCTGCTTCAGGACGGAAGGCGCAGCCCTTGCACTCCAGCACACAAGCTGGCCAGAAACAGGTTCTTGAACCTTCAGGGCTGCAGAGTCCACGCAGCTTGAGCACACCCAGAAGGACGCGTCCGGAAAGAAGGCGTTCCTCAAGTACCCCCCTTCTCCAAGCAGCCTTGAAACTGGGCACAACACACTGCGGCTCGGCGGCTTCCTTCTCAGATAGGCGTACCGTCACGTTATTCACTCTCGCAGCTCCGTTGCCCACTTGCAGCAGCTGCTGCTACCGAAGCAAAAGGCTCCAGAAGTAAAAGCCACTGCTGGGCTGCACGTTCGCCTTGCCTCGCGTAAAGCACCAGAAACCGTCCGCTGCACTCTGGATTGCCGTTCTCTGCCGCATCTACCGCTGTCACCTCTGCACCTCCGAGCATAAAGCTGGGCACAATTCTTTCCAGGGAAAGCTGGAAGAGAAATAGGTAGCAGCAGGAGTAGCTGCAAGTGGAACTTTCTGTGTTCAGCTGCTAACGTGAATCCGGCAGAGAAGCGAGTGCCAGCCACGCTTCCTCTTGCAGCCTGTGCGATGCGCACCGCAGCTCGGTGCCCTGCCTTCGTGCTCTATGCTCTTCGCACCACGTCGCGCTTTCATTCTGCCGGAGTCGAGCCGTCGTCCTACTTGTCGCACAGAGCACTGCGCCGGCAGCGAAATGCTCCAGCCGACTGCTTCTGCCGAAACACGCCCTGGCCTATGCACTTTCCCTCGCAGCGGCATACAGCAGCACACTGGGTCTTTCTTGTCGTCCAAATGTAAAGGGAAAGCGTCTCAGCTCCGTCTGGCACAGAGAACAGTTTTAGGTCAACAAGCTCAGCCGGAGCTTACCCCGGGCGCGTGGAAACCTGCGTTTGCACCACGTGCCAGCGGCAGCCCTCTTTCTTTTACAGCCCGCACAGCGCCGTCAGAGCGCGGTGCTCTCTGCACCTTCCTTCTCGGTTCCAAGTAGCACGGCGAACCTTACAGCCTTGCAGGGGGGGAAGGCGCGGAATAGGCGTCTCGCGAAGAAGAACGTGCCAGGACGCAAAGATGTCCTGCCTTTTCTCCTCCTCGTTGCCCGAGTTGTGGTGCGGCGTGGAAAGTCTGGGCCAGCGAAAAGCCAATCCAGCAAGTGTTTCTCGCCTGACGCATTTCGCTGAGCGAGAGCTACGCGGACACTTTCGACTCTGGGAAACGGCAAGAGGATGTGATTGTACGTCGAGCTGAGGGAAATCCGTGCACGGCACACCGTGGCTGCGTGCAGTGTTCACGCTGAAGAGCGGCAAAGCTCCAAGCCATCGCTGCGCTTCAAGTTCTGTCCGGACCACAGAAGGCGAAGAACGGAGCAGCTGGGCACCGGGCTAACGTACTCAGTGGAGCGAATGTCAAGTGTCCAGCCAAGAGCTGCTTCACAAGCAGATTCAGCTGAGAATGCGCTGCCTGCTTCAGGACGGAAGGCGCAGCCCTTGCACTCCAGCACACAAGCTGGCCAGAAACAGGTTCTTGAACCTTCAGGGCTGCAGAGTCCACGCAGCTTGAGCACACCCAGAAGGACGCGTCCGGAAAGAAGGCGTTCCTCAAGTACCCCCCTTCTCCAAGCAGCCTTGAAACTGGGCACAACACACTGCGGCTCGGCGGCTTCCTTCTCAGATAGGCGTACCGTCACGTTATTCACTCTCGCAGCTCCGTTGCCCACTTGCAGCAGCTGCTGCTACCGAAGCAAAAGGCTCCAGAAGTAAAAGCCACTGCTGGGCTGCACGTTCGCCTTGCCTCGCGTAAAGCACCAGAAACCGTCCGCTGCACTCTGGATTGCCGTTCTCTGCCGCATCTACCGCTGTCACCTCTGCACCTCCGAGCATAAAGCTGGGCACAATTCTTTCCAGGGAAAGCTGGAAGAGAAATAGGTAGCAGCAGGAGTAGCTGCAAGTGGAACTTTCTGTGTTCAGCTGCTAACGTGAATCCGCAGAGAAGCGAGTGCCAGCCACGCTTCCTCTTGCAGCCTGTGCGATGCGCACCGCAGCTCGGTGCCCTGCCTTCGTGCTCTATGCTCTTCGCACCACGTCGCGCTTTCATTCTGCCGGAGTCGAGCCGTCGTCCTACTTGTCGCACAGAGCACTGCGCCGGCAGCGAAATGCTCCAGCCGACTGCTTCTGCCGAAACACGCCCTGGCCTATGCACTTTCCCTCGCAGCGGCATACAGCAGCACACTGGGTCTTTCTTGTCGTCCAAATGTAAAGGGAAAGCGTCTCAGCTCCGTCTGGCACAGAGAACAGTTTTAGGTCAACAAGCTCAGCCGGAGCTTACCCCGGGCGCGTGGAAACCTGCGTTTGCACCACGTGCCAGCGGCAGCCCTCTTTCTTTTACAGCCCGCACAGCGCCGTCAGAGCGCGGTGCTCTCTGCACCTTCCTTCTCGGTTCCAAGTAGCACGGCGAACCTTACAGCCTTGCAGGGGGGGAAGGCGCGGAATAGGCGTCTCGCGAAGAAGAACGTGCCAGGACGCAAAGATGTCCTGCCTTTTCTCCTCCTCGTTGCCCGAGTTGTGGTGCGGCGTGGAAAGTCTGGGCCAGCGAAAAGCCAATCCAGCAAGTGTTTCTCGCCTGACGCATTTCGCTGAGCGAGAGCTACGCGGACACTTTCGACTCTGGGAAACGGCAAGAGGATGTGATTGTACGTCGAGCTGAGGGAAATCCGTGCACGGCACACCGTGGCTGCGTGCAGTGTTCACGCTGAAGAGCGGCAAAGCTCCAAGCCATCGCTGCGCTTCAAGTTCTGTCCGGACCACAGAAGGCGAAGAACGGAGCAGCTGGGCACCGGGCTAACGTACTCAGTGGAGCGAATGTCAAGTGTCCAGCCAAGAGCTGCTTCACAAGCAGATTCAGCTGAGAATGCGCTGCCTGCTTCAGGACGGAAGGCGCAGCCCTTGCACTCCAGCACACAAGCTGGCCAGAAACAGGTTCTTGAACCTTCAGGGCTGCAGAGTCCACGCAGCTTGAGCACACCCAGAAGGACGCGTCCGGAAAGAAGGCGTTCCTCAAGTACCCCCCTTCTCCAAGCAGCCTTGAAACTGGGCACAACACACTGCGGCTCGGCGGCTTCCTTCTCAGATAGGCGTACCGTCACGTTATTCACTCTCGCAGCTCCGTTGCCCACTTGCAGCAGCTGCTGCTACCGAAGCAAAAGGCTCCAGAAGTAAAAGCCACTGCTGGGCTGCACGTTCGCCTTGCCTCGCGTAAAGCACCAGAAACCGTCCGCTGCACTCTGGATTGCCGTTCTCTGCCGCATCTACCGCTGTCACCTCTGCACCTCCGAGCATAAAGCTGGGCACAATTCTTTCCAGGGAAAGCTGGAAGAGAAATAGGTAGCAGCAGGAGTAGCTGCAAGTGGAACTTTCTGTGTTCAGCTGCTAACGTGAATCCGGCAGAGAAGCGAGTGCCAGCCACGCTTCCTCTTGCAGCCTGTGCGATGCGCACCGCAGCTCGGTGCCCTGCCTTCGTGCTCTATGCTCTTCGCACCACGTCGCGCTTTCATTCTGCCGGAGTCGAGCCGTCGTCCTACTTGTCGCACAGAGCACTGCGCCGGCAGCGAAATGCTCCAGCCGACTGCTTCTGCCGAAACACGCCCTGGCCTATGCACTTTCCCTCGCAGCGGCATACAGCAGCACACTGGGTCTTTCTTGTCGTCCAAATGTAAAGGGAAAGCGTCTCAGCTCCGTCTGGCACAGAGAACAGTTTTAGGTCAACAAGCTCAGCCGGAGCTTACCCCGGGCGCGTGGAAACCTGCGTTTGCACCACGTGCCAGCGGCAGCCCTCTTTCTTTTACAGCCCGCACAGCGCCGTCAGAGCGCGGTGCTCTCTGCACCTTCCTTCTCGGTTCCAAGTAGCACGGCGAACCTTACAGCCTTGCAGGGGGGGAAGGCGCGGAATAGGCGTCTCGCGAAGAAGAACGTGCCAGGACGCAAAGATGTCCTGCCTTTTCTCCTCCTCGTTGCCCGAGTTGTGGTGCGGCGTGGAAAGTCTGGGCCAGCGAAAAGCCAATCCAGCAAGTGTTTCTCGCCTGACGCATTTCGCTGAGCGAGAGCTACGCGGACACTTTCGACTCTGGGGAAACGGCAAGAGGATGTGATTGTACGTCGAGCTGAGGGAAATCCGTGCACGGCACACCGTGGCTGCGTGCAGTGTTCACGCTGAAGAGCGGCAAAGCTCCAAGCCATCGCTGCGCTTCAAGTTCTGTCCGGACCACAGAAGGCGAAGAACGGAGCAGCTGGGCACCGGGCTAACGTACTCAGTGGAGCGAATGTCAAGTGTCCAGCCAAGAGCTGCTTCACAAGCAGATTCAGCTGAGAATGCGCTGCCTGCTTCAGGACGGAAGGCGCAGCCCTTGCACTCCAGCACACAAGCTGGCCAGAAACAGGTTCTTGAACCTTCAGGGCTGCAGAGTCCACGCAGCTTGAGCACACCCAGAAGGACGCGTCCGGAAAGAAGGCGTTCCTCAAGTACCCCCCTTCTCCAAGCAGCCTTGAAACTGGGCACAACACACTGCGGCTCGGCGGCTTCCTTCTCAGATAGGCGTACCGTCACGTTATTCACTCTCGCAGCTCCGTTGCCCACTTGCAGCAGCTGCTGCTACCGAAGCAAAAGGCTCCAGAAGTAAAAGCCACTGCTGGGCTGCACGTTCGCCTTGCCTCGCGTAAAGCACCAGAAACCGTCCGCTGCACTCTGGATTGCCGTTCTCTGCCGCATCTACCGCTGTCACCTCTGCACCTCCGAGCATAAAGCTGGGCACAATTCTTTCCAGGGAAAGCTGGAAGAGAAATAGGTAGCAGCAGGAGTAGCTGCAAGTGGAACTTTCTGTGTTCAGCTGCTAACGTGAATCCGGCAGAGAAGCGAGTGCCAGCCACGCTTCCTCTTGCAGCCTGTGCGATGCGCACCGCAGCTCGGTGCCCTGCCTTCGTGCTCTATGCTCTTCGCACCACGTCGCGCTTTCATTCTGCCGGAGTCGAGCCGTCGTCCTACTTGTCGCACAGAGCACTGCGCCGGCAGCGAAATGCTCCAGCCGACTGCTTCTGCCGAAACACGCCCTGGCCTATGCACTTTCCCTCGCAGCGGCATACAGCAGCACACTGGGTCTTTCTTGTCGTCCAAATGTAAAGGGAAAGCGTCTCAGCTCCGTCTGGCACAGAGAACAGTTTTAGGTCAACAAGCTCAGCCGGAGCTTACCCCGGGCGCGTGGAAACCTGCGTTTGCACCACGTGCCAGCGGCAGCCCTCTTTCTTTTACAGCCCGCACAGCGCCGTCAGAGCGCGGTGCTCTCTGCACCTTCCTTCTCGGTTCCAAGTAGCACGGCGAACCTTACAGCCTTGCAGGGGGGGAAGGCGCGGAATAGGCGTCTCGCGAAGAAGAACGTGCCAGGACGCAAAGATGTCCTGCCTTTTCTCCTCCTCGTTGCCCGAGTTGTGGTGCGGCGTGGAAAGTCTGGGCCAGCGAAAAGCCAATCCAGCAAGTGTTTCTCGCCTGACGCATTTCGCTGAGCGAGAGCTACGCGGACACTTTCGACTCTGGGAAACGGCAAGAGGATGTGATTGTACGTCGAGCTGAGGGAAATCCGTGCACGGCACACCGTGGCTGCGTGTCTTCAGTGTTCACGCTGAAGAGCGGCAAAGCTCCAAGCCATCGCTGCGCTTCAAGTTCTGTCCGGACCACAGAAGGCGAAGAACGGAGCAGCTGGGCACCGGGCTAACGTACTCAGTGGAGCGAATGTCAAGTGTCCAGCCAAGAGCTGCTTCACAAGCAGATTCAGCTGAGAATGCGCTGCCTGCTTCAGGACGGAAGGCGCAGCCCTTGCACTCCAGCACACAAGCTGGCCAGAAACAGGTTCTTGAACCTTCAGGGCTGCAGAGTCCACGCAGCTTGAGCACACCCAGAAGGACGCGTCCGGAAAGAAGGCGTTCCTCAAGTACCCCCCTTCTCCAAGCAGCCTTGAAACTGGGCACAACACACTGCGGCTCGGCGGCTTCCTTCTCAGATAGGCGTACCGTCACGTTATTCACTCTCGCAGCTCCGTTGCCCACTTGCAGCAGCTGCTGCTACCGAAGCAAAAGGCTCCAGAAGTAAAAGCCACTGCTGGGCTGCACGTTCGCCTTGCCTCGCGTAAAGCACCAGAAACCGTCCGCTGCACTCTGGATTGCCGTTCTCTGCCGCATCTACCGCTGTCACCTCTGCACCTCCGAGCATAAAGCTGGGCACAATTCTTTCCAGGGAAAGCTGGAAGAGAAATAGGTAGCAGCAGGAGTAGCTGCAAGTGGAACTTTCTGTGTTCAGCTGCTAACGTGAATCCGGCAGAGAAGCGAGTGCCAGCCACGCTTCCTCTTGCAGCCTGTGCGATGCGCACCGCAGCTCGGTGCCCTGCCTTCGTGCTCTATGCTCTTCGCACCACGTCGCGCTTTCATTCTGCCGGAGTCGAGCCGTCGTCCTACTTGTCGCACAGAGCACTGCGCCGGCAGCGAAATGCTCCAGCCGACTGCTTCTGCCGAAACACGCCCTGGCCTATGCACTTTCCCTCGCAGCGGCATACAGCAGCACACTGGGTCTTTCTTGTCGTCCAAATGTAAAGGGAAAGCGTCTCAGCTCCGTCTGGCACAGAGAACAGTTTTAGGTCAACAAGCTCAGCCGGAGCTTACCCCGGGCGCGTGGAAACCTGCGTTTGCACCACGTGCCAGCGGCAGCCCTCTTTCTTTTACAGCCCGCACAGCGCCGTCAGAGCGCGGTGCTCTCTGCACCTTCCTTCTCGGTTCCAAGTAGCACGGCGAACCTTACAGCCTTGCAGGGGGGGAAGGCGCGGAATAGGCGTCTCGCGAAGAAGAACGTGCCAGGACGCAAAGATGTCCTGCCTTTTCTCCTCCTCGTTGCCCGAGTTGTGGTGCGGCGTGGAAAGTCTGGGCCAGCGAAAAGCCAATCCAGCAAGTGTTTCTCGCCTGACGCATTTCGCTGAGCGAGAGCTACGCGGACACTTTCGACTCTGGGAAACGGCAAGAGGATGTGATTGTACGTCGAGCTGAGGGAAATCCGTGCACGGCACACCGTGGCTGCGTGCAGTGTTCACGCTGAAGAGCGGCAAAGCTCCAAGCCATCGCTGCGCTTCAAGTTCTGTCCGGACCACAGAAGGCGAAGAACGGAGCAGCTGGGCACCGGGCTAACGTACTCAGTGGAGCGAATGTCAAGTGTCCAGCCAAGAGCTGCTTCACAAGCAGATTCAGCTGAGAATGCGCTGCCTGCTTCAGGACGGAAGGCGCAGCCCTTGCACTCCAGCACACAAGCTGGCCAGAAACAGGTTCTTGAACCTTCAGGGCTGCAGAGTCCACGCAGCTTGAGCACACCCAGAAGGACGCGTCCGGAAAGAAGGCGTTCCTCAAGTACCCCCCTTCTCCAAGCAGCCTTGAAACTGGGCACAACACACTGCGGCTCGGCGGCTTCCTTCTCAGATAGGCGTACCGTCACGTTATTCACTCTCGCAGCTCCGTTGCCCACTTGCAGCAGCTGCTGCTACCGAAGCAAAAGGCTCCAGAAGTAAAAGCCACTGCTGGGCTGCACGTTCGCCTTGCCTCGCGTAAAGCACCAGAAACCGTCCGCTGCACTCTGGATTGCCGTTCTCTGCCGCATCTACCGCTGTCACCTCTGCACCTCCGAGCATAAAGCTGGGCACAATTCTTTCCAGGGAAAGCTGGAAGAGAAATAGGTAGCAGCAGGAGTAGCTGCAAGTGGAACTTTCTGTGTTCAGCTGCTAACGTGAATCCGGCAGAGAAGCGAGTGCCAGCCACGCTTCCTCTTGCAGCCTGTGCGATGCGCACCGCAGCTCGGTGCCCTGCCTTCGTGCTCTATGCTCTTCGCACCACGTCGCGCTTTCATTCTGCCGGAGTCGAGCCGTCGTCCTACTTGTCGCACAGAGCACTGCGCCGGCAGCGAAATGCTCCAGCCGACTGCTTCTGCCGAAACACGCCCTGGCCTATGCACTTTCCCTCGCAGCGGCATACAGCAGCACACTGGGTCTTTCTTGTCGTCCAAATGTAAAGGGAAAGCGTCTCAGCTCCGTCTGGCACAGAGAACAGTTTTAGGTCAACAAGCTCAGCCGGAGCTTACCCCGGGCGCGTGGAAACCTGCGTTTGCACCACGTGCCAGCGGCAGCCCTCTTTCTTTTACAGCCCGCACAGCGCCGTCAGAGCGCGGTGCTCTCTGCACCTTCCTTCTCGGTTCCAAGTAGCACGGCGAACCTTACAGCCTTGCAGGGGGGGAAGGCGCGGAATAGGCGTCTCGCGAAGAAGAACGTGCCAGGACGCAAAGATGTCCTGCCTTTTCTCCTCCTCGTTGCCCGAGTTGTGGTGCGGCGTGGAAAGTCTGGGCCAGCGAAAAGCCAATCCAGCAAGTGTTTCTCGCCTGACGCATTTCGCTGAGCGAGAGCTACGCGGACACTTTCGACTCTGGGAAACGGCAAGAGGATGTGATTGTACGTCGAGCTGAGGGAAATCCGTGCACGGCACACCGTGGCTGCGTGCAGTGTTCACGCTGAAGAGCGGCAAAGCTCCAAGCCATCGCTGCGCTTCAAGTTCTGTCCGGACCACAGAAGGCGAAGAACGGAGCAGCTGGGCACCGGGCTAACGTACTCAGTGGAGCGAATGTCAAGTGTCCAGCCAAGAGCTGCTTCACAAGCAGATTCAGCTGAGAATGCGCTGCCTGCTTCAGGACGGAAGGCGCAGCCCTTGCACTCCAGCACACAAGCTGGCCAGAAACAGGTTCTTGAACCTTCAGGGCTGCAGAGTCCACGCAGCTTGAGCACACCCAGAAGGACGCGTCCGGAAAGAAGGCGTTCCTCAAGTACCCCCCTTCTCCAAGCAGCCTTGAAACTGGGCACAACACACTGCGGCTCGGCGGCTTCCTTCTCAGATAGGCGTACCGTCACGTTATTCACTCTCGCAGCTCCGTTGCCCACTTGCAGCAGCTGCTGCTACCGAAGCAAAAGGCTCCAGAAGTAAAAGCCACTGCTGGGCTGCACGTTCGCCTTGCCTCGCGTAAAGCACCAGAAACCGTCCGCTGCACTCTGGATTGCCGTTCTCTGCCGCATCTACCGCTGTCACCTCTGCACCTCCGAGCATAAAGCTGGGCACAATTCTTTCCAGGGAAAGCTGGAAGAGAAATAGGTAGCAGCAGGAGTAGCTGCAAGTGGAACTTTCTGTGTTCAGCTGCTAACGTGAATCCGGCAGAGAAGCGAGTGCCAGCCACGCTTCCTCTTGCAGCCTGTGCGATGCGCACCGCAGCTCGGTGCCCTGCCTTCGTGCTCTATGCTCTTCGCACCACGTCGCGCTTTCATTCTGCCGGAGTCGAGCCGTCGTCCTACTTGTCGCACAGAGCACTGCGCCGGCAGCGAAATGCTCCAGCCGACTGCTTCTGCCGAAACACGCCCTGGCCTATGCACTTTCCCTCGCAGCGGCATACAGCAGCACACTGGGTCTTTCTTGTCGTCCAAATGTAAAGGGAAAGCGTCTCAGCTCCGTCTGGCACAGAGAACAGTTTTAGGTCAACAAGCTCAGCCGGAGCTTACCCCGGGCGCGTGGAAACCTGCGTTTGCACCACGTGCCAGCGGCAGCCCTCTTTCTTTTACAGCCCGCACAGCGCCGTCAGAGCGCGGTGCTCTCTGCACCTTCCTTCTCGGTTCCAAGTAGCACGGCGAACCTTACAGCCTTGCAGGGGGGGAAGGCGCGGAATAGGCGTCTCGCGAAGAAGAACGTGCCAGGACGCAAAGATGTCCTGCCTTTTCTCCTCCTCGTTGCCCGAGTTGTGGTGCGGCGTGGAAAGTCTGGGCCAGCGAAAAGCCAATCCAGCAAGTGTTTCTCGCCTGACGCATTTCGCTGAGCGAGAGCTACGCGGACACTTTCGACTCTGGGAAACGGCAAGAGGATGTGATTGTACGTCGAGCTGAGGGAAATCCGTGCACGGCACACCGTGGCTGCGTGCAGTGTTCACGCTGAAGAGCGGCAAAGCTCCAAGCCATCGCTGCGCTTCAAGTTCTGTCCGGACCACAGAAGGCGAAGAACGGAGCAGCTGGGCACCGGGCTAACGTACTCAGTGGAGCGAATGTCAAGTGTCCAGCCAAGAGCTGCTTCACAAGCAGATTCAGCTGAGAATGCGCTGCCTGCTTCAGGACGGAAGGCGCAGCCCTTGCACTCCAGCACACAAGCTGGCCAGAAACAGGTTCTTGAACCTTCAGGGCTGCAGAGTCCACGCAGCTTGAGCACACCCAGAAGGACGCGTCCGGAAAGAAGGCGTTCCTCAAGTACCCCCCTTCTCCAAGCAGCCTTGAAACTGGGCACAACACACTGCGGCTCGGCGGCTTCCTTCTCAGATAGGCGTACCGTCACGTTATTCACTCTCGCAGCTCCGTTGCCCACTTGCAGCAGCTGCTGCTACCGAAGCAAAAGGCTCCAGAAGTAAAAGCCACTGCTGGGCTGCACGTTCGCCTTGCCTCGCGTAAAGCACCAGAAACCGTCCGCTGCACTCTGGATTGCCGTTCTCTGCCGCATCTACCGCTGTCACCTCTGCACCTCCGAGCATAAAGCTGGGCACAATTCTTTCCAGGGAAAGCTGGAAGAGAAATAGGTAGCAGCAGGAGTAGCTGCAAGTGGAACTTTCTGTGTTCAGCTGCTAACGTGAATCCGGCAGAGAAGCGAGTGCCAGCCACGCTTCCTCTTGCAGCCTGTGCGATGCGCACCGCAGCTCGGTGCCCTGCCTTCGTGCTCTATGCTCTTCGCACCACGTCGCGCTTTCATTCTGCCGGAGTCGAGCCGTCGTCCTACTTGTCGCACAGAGCACTGCGCCGGCAGCGAAATGCTCCAGCCGACTGCTTCTGCCGAAACACGCCCTGGCCTATGCACTTTCCCTCGCAGCGGCATACAGCAGCACACTGGGTCTTTCTTGTCGTCCAAATGTAAAGGGAAAGCGTCTCAGCTCCGTCTGGCACAGAGAACAGTTTTAGGTCAACAAGCTCAGCCGGAGCTTACCCCGGGCGCGTGGAAACCTGCGTTTGCACCACGTGCCAGCGGCAGCCCTCTTTCTTTTACAGCCCGCACAGCGCCGTCAGAGCGCGGTGCTCTCTGCACCTTCCTTCTCGGTTCCAAGTAGCACGGCGAACCTTACAGCCTTGCAGGGGGGGAAGGCGCGGAATAGGCGTCTCGCGAAGAAGAACGTGCCAGGACGCAAAGATGTCCTGCCTTTTCTCCTCCTCGTTGCCCGAGTTGTGGTGCGGCGTGGAAAGTCTGGGCCAGCGAAAAGCCAATCCAGCAAGTGTTCTCTCGCCTGACGCATTTCGCTGAGCGAGAGCTACGCGGACACTTTCGACTCTGGGAAACGGCAAGAGGATGTGATTGTACGTCGAGCTGAGGGAAATCCGTGCACGGCACACCGTGGCTGCGTGCAGTGTTCACGCTGAAGAGCGGCAAAGCTCCAAGCCATCGCTGCGCTTCAAGTTCTGTCCGGACCACAGAAGGCGAAGAACGGAGCAGCTGGGCACCGGGCTAACGTACTCAGTGGAGCGAATGTCAAGTGTCCAGCCAAGAGCTGCTTCACAAGCAGATTCAGCTGAGAATGCGCTGCCTGCTTCAGGACGGAAGGCGCAGCCCTTGCACTCCAGCACACAAGCTGGCCAGAAACAGGTTCTTGAACCTTCAGGGCTGCAGAGTCCACGCAGCTTGAGCACACCCAGAAGGACGCGTCCGGAAAGAAGGCGTTCCTCAAGTACCCCCCTTCTCCAAGCAGCCTTGAAACTGGGCACAACACACTGCGGCTCGGCGGCTTCCTTCTCAGATAGGCGTACCGTCACGTTATTCACTCTCGCAGCTCCGTTGCCCACTTGCAGCAGCTGCTGCTACCGAAGCAAAAGGCTCCAGAAGTAAAAGCCACTGCTGGGCTGCACGTTCGCCTTGCCTCGCGTAAAGCACCAGAAACCGTCCGCTGCACTCTGGATTGCCGTTCTCTGCCGCATCTACCGCTGTCACCTCTGCACCTCCGAGCATAAAGCTGGGCACAATTCTTTCCAGGGAAAGCTGGAAGAGAAATAGGTAGCAGCAGGAGTAGCTGCAAGTGGAACTTTCTGTGTTCAGCTGCTAACGTGAATCCGGCAGAGAAGCGAGTGCCAGCCACGCTTCCTCTTGCAGCCTGTGCGATGCGCACCGCAGCTCGGTGCCCTGCCTTCGTGCTCTATGCTCTTCGCACCACGTCGCGCTTTCATTCTGCCGGAGTCGAGCCGTCGTCCTACTTGTCGCACAGAGCACTGCGCCGGCAGCGAAATGCTCCAGCCGACTGCTTCTGCCGAAACACGCCCTGGCCTATGCACTTTCCCTCGCAGCGGCATACAGCAGCACACTGGGTCTTTCTTGTCGTCCAAATGTAAAGGGAAAGCGTCTCAGCTCCGTCTGGCACAGAGAACAGTTTTAGGTCAACAAGCTCAGCCGGAGCTTACCCCGGGCGCGTGGAAACCTGCGTTTGCACCACGTGCCAGCGGCAGCCCTCTTTCTTTTACAGCCCGCACAGCGCCGTCAGAGCGCGGTGCTCTCTGCACCTTCCTTCTCGGTTCCAAGTAGCACGGCGAACCTTACAGCCTTGCAGGGGGGGAAGGCGCGGAATAGGCGTCTCGCGAAGAAGAACGTGCCAGGACGCAAAGATGTCCTGCCTTTTCTCCTCCTCGTTGCCCGAGTTGTGGTGCGGCGTGGAAAGTCTGGGCCAGCGAAAAGCCAATCCAGCAAGTGTTTCTCGCCTGACGCATTTCGCTGAGCGAGAGCTACGCGGACACTTTCGACTCTGGGAAACGGCAAGAGGATGTGATTGTACGTCGAGCTGAGGGAAATCCGTGCACGGCACACCGTGGCTGCGTGCAGTGTTCACGCTGAAGAGCGGCAAAGCTCCAAGCCATCGCTGCGCTTCAAGTTCTGTCCGGACCACAGAAGGCGAAGAACGGAGCAGCTGGGCACCGGGCTAACGTACTCAGTGGAGCGAATGTCAAGTGTCCAGCCAAGAGCTGCTTCACAAGCAGATTCAGCTGAGAATGCGCTGCCTGCTT